>NC_051156.1:143980105-144183757 GCF_013339745.2 Dermacentor silvarum
TCATGTCACGTACGAGTTTGTACCGCTGTGGACCAAATGACGTTGTTGGGGAAGAAAGGCTGAAGTGTCTCGGAGCTCGGTAGATGGTGTCACCCTGTCCACCAGCTTACACCCTCTGTATTATTGTAAATACATATATTTTTCTCCCGTACAATCATCATGAAGAAAAGAGCAACCGGGCACAGAAGTATTTCAAGAAATGAAGCACGTAGTCAAAACACAAAGACGTTACGCTTTCGGCGGGGTCCGCTGTTTCATCAGATGAAGCCGTACCCCGCCGAAACTCAGTAAAGTCTTTGTATTTTTTCCTACTGCTTCTATTTTTGAACTATATATATATATAATAATATATATATATATATATATATATATATATATTGTGAGACGTCGGCCGATGCGATGCCTTTATTTCTGAGCAGCCGCCCGAGTCAGAGACGAAGCACCGCACGAGACAAAGAGATGATGAGTCGTATGTACAAATGAGACGACGATGCACAAATAGCGCTCACACAAGATGATGAGTCGTATGTACAGATGACGACGACGATATGCGCAAAATGCGCTCACACTAACTTCCCCCCTTCAGGAAAGCGGTCAGCAAGACCGCAAGCTAGAAAGGGTAGGTACGGCGAATGTAAGGTTTCAGGCGAGAGACGTGAACGATTTCAGTAGAGCGGCGGCGGCGGTCAGTAGCTGAGCTGACAGTAGTGACGCGGTAGTTAACGGCCGAAGTTCTTTGCAAACCGTGTAGGGGCCGAGATATCTCTGGAGAAACTTTCACAGAGGCCCGGTGCGCGAACAGGTGTCCACAAAAGAACTTCGTCGCCTGGCGGAACGAAGCAACGCGACGCGTCGCATCATAACGAATTTTCCTTTTTCCCTGAATGGTAGCGGTGTTTGGCGCGAGCAATTTCACGGCAGCGGGCGATGCGAGCAGCAAATTCTTCAGGAAGAGACGCGGATGGAGCCGCAGGTGCTGAAAGGAGTGTAGTGTCCAAGACGAAAGACGGCGCACGACCGTACACAAGGAAGAAGGGACTGTAATTGGTTGTACGTTGGACGGCAGTATTGTACGCAAACGTCACGAAAGGTAGGATGGTGTCCCAGTTGGTGTGATCGGGTCGAACATACATTGACATCATGTCGGACAAAGTTCGATGAAAACGCTCGGTAAGGCCATTTGTTTGCGGATGGTACGCGATGTGGTCTTATGGGTGGAGTCAGAGGCCTGGAGGGACCTTCACGAAGGACATGCGATAGGAAAGTCTTGCACGGTCACTCAGGAGCAACGAGGTGCGCCGTGGCGCAAAACGATACCGTGCACGAAAAACTCGGCGACTTCTGAGGCTAGTACCAGAGCGAAGAGCAGCTGTCTCAGCGTACCGCGTTAGATGATCTACTGCGGTAACGATCCAGCTGTGACCAGTGGGCGTGAGTGGGAGGGGTCCGTACAAGTCCATGCCCACAATTTCGACGGGGTAGGACGGGCATGGTAGAGGCTGCAGAGGACCGGCTGGAAGGGATTGTCGAGCGTTTTCTGTGTTGGCATGACGCGCAGGAGCTAACGTATTTGGCGACAGAGATGGATAGGCCCGGCCAGAAACAACGCGTTCTGATGCGGTCGTAGGTCTTAAGAAAGCCCAAGTGGCCAGCCGTCGCGTCGTCGTGAAATGCTTCCAATACTTGAAGTCGAATGTGAGCGAGTATGACTAGTACCCACCGGTTACCGGAAGGATGGTCGATTAATCGAAATAACGCTCCACCCTGAAGCTTAAAACGTGAAAGTTGTCGTCTTAAGCGACTGTTGGGGGATCGTGCCAAGCAGTAAGTCGGTCGATCAGCGTTTCGGCAGTATGGATCAGTACGCTGGAGTGAGACGAGGTCAGTAGAGGAAGAAAGTCACTGAGGCAACCGAGACTGTGGCTAGATGGTGACGTGCGGAACCGAAGGTGAAGCATGGGCGTTTGGAGACAGCGGGCAGCATGACAAAGCGTCGGCATCTTGATGTTGTTGCCGGACCTATACGTGACAGTGAATTCATATTCCTGCAAGCGCAGTACCCAACGACCGAGGCATCCAGACAAGTTTTCAGGGACGGACAACCAACAGAGAGCATGATGGTCGGTCACAATTGTGAAATGGCAGCCGTAGAGATAGGGTCGAAATTTTTTGTATTGACCATACGATGGCGAGGCATTCCTGTTCTGTAATTGTGTAGTTGCGCTCAGCAGGAGAAAGAATACGTCTTGCATAAGCCACGACTTGCTCTTCAGACTTCTGATTCCGCTGCAGCAGGACACCGCCAATTTCATGCCCACTGGAATCAGTGTGTAGAATAGTAGGGGCGGTTGCATCGAAATAACGGAGCACGGGCCCTGACGTGAGAAGTCGTTTGAGGGTTTGGAAGGCGGCTTCACAGTCGTCCGACCACACAAAGGGCGCGCTCGAAGTCGGAAGTTTGTGTAGAGGAGCGGCGATGGTGGCGAAGTCACGGACAAAGCGGCGGAAGTAGGACGCGAGTCCTAGAAAGCTGCGGAGTTCTTTAAGTGTGGTTGGTGGCGGAAATTGCAGCACTGCAGCGATTTTATCGGGATCAGGCTGGATGCCATGCTTACTGACGACGTGGCCCAATACTTTAATGCTTCGGCTTGCAAAGCGGCACTTTTTAGTATTGAGTTGGAGACCAGCCTTTGCTAGACACGTCAGAACTTGGTCTAGACGTTTTAGGTGCTGGGAGAAACTCGACGAAAAGATGACAATGTCGTCCAAGTAACAAAGGCATGTCTTCCACTTTAAGCCACGGAGTACTGTATCTATCATACGTTCAAACGTAGCTGGCGCATTGCACAGTCCAAAAGGCATCACGTTAAATTCGAAAAGGCCATCAGGTGTAGCAAACGCAGTCTTTTCTTTATCTTGCTCATGCATTGGAATCTGCCAATATCCTGAGCGCAAGTCGAGGCTCGAGAAATACTCGGCACCTTGTAAGGTATCCAAAGCATCGTCAATACGAGGCCATAGGATAAACATCCTTGCGGGTAATTTTGTTTAGCGCCCTATAATCGATGCAAAAGCGCACAGAACCATCCTTTTTCTTAACAAGCAACACAGGAGAAGACCAAGGCTTGCTGAAGGCCTTATAATGTTGCGTGTCAGCATGTCGTTCACTTGTTCTTCTATAACTTTTCGCTCCGAAGGTGACACACGGTACGGGCGACGGCGAATGATGCGAGAGCCGTCTGTTTCAATTCGATGAGTAGTTACAGTGGTCTGACCCAGGCCTCGCGAAGAAACGTCAAAACAAGCTGCATGCTTCATTAAAATGGTGAGGAGTGCATCCGTCTGGGCCGGATTGAGATCTCCACTCAAGGTGGCCGTAATAGCACTAGTGTGGCCTTCTGCGGGCGTACAATGTGCGGAAGATGTGGCAGGCGAAACACTGACGACACATACCGGCGCAGCGTCGGCGAGCTTGGCGACGGTAGACCCTTTGGGCAGTAGTAGTGGCTCAGGAGTCGTATTAAAGGCTGTGAGGTTGGCATAGCCACTCGAGAATCGGACCAAGCAAGAAGCGATGGCGAGTCCTCGAGAAATGCAGCGCTGAGAAGGTACAACCAATGCGTCTCCGTCGACAATTTCTGTTGACTCAAGGGTAAGAACACGTTCTTCGTCTGGTTGTATAATAAAATCCGCTGCTGCAATGAGGTTGGGACACGGGGAATCCAAAACAGGATAAGTCTCGGTGTCGCTGATGTGGATGCTTGGGTCGCCGCACGAAATTAGTGCAGAAGCAGCAGACAGGAAGTCCCATCCTAATATCATCTCATGAGCGCACGTCGAAAGCACCGCAAGTTGCACATGATGACGAATACCGTCTATCAGGACGCGAGCTGTGCACTGTCCAGTAGGAAAGATGGGAACGTCATTGGCACCACATAAGACCGGACCAACATACGGCGTTTGCACTTTTCGCAGACGGAAGCACAGTTCACGATGTACAACAGAAATAGCGGCTCAGTATCTACAAGGGTTGTCGACGGAAACACCTTCCACACAACTGACAGCAAATTGGCGGGGCGAGCAGGAAGAATTGGGACAGTCCGATACGATGCAGTTTCTCCTCCGAAAACTGCAGCCTCTAGTTTTCCGAGTGGGTGTCCACAACATGGGAAGCAGCACGCAAGGGCGATGAGGAACGGCGGTAAGGTGAAGGAGAGTGACGCCGGGGCGAGCGGGATGGTCGAGCCATGTCCTGGGAAGGTGAAGGAGAGCGACCAGAAGAGGTTGTGTACGGTCCGAGAACGTACAAATCTAGCCCTGGTATACTGTCTCGCTCAACGGTGTCGTAGTCTCGCCTTTCACCTGGGTGACGCCCGGGAACGTAGGAGTCAAACCTAGGTGCGCTGTCTCGCTCAAAGGTAGCATAGCCCCGCCTTTCATCTTGCTGACGCCGACGGCAGAAGCGAGAAATGTGGCCGCGAATACCGCAGTAGAAACAAACAGGGCGCGACGGCCGCCACGGAGAGTAGTACGGCTGTGCAGGAGTATTCGCTGCCAGCGAAGCTAGCGGGGCTCGCGGTAAGCTTCGGCAGGTGGAGACTGAACGGTCGAGGGAGGCTGGGAGGCAATTTCGGCATAACTTGGCGGACGAAATGGTGCAGTAGACTTGTCCATTTGGACGTTTGTCATCGACGCCAGTTCGTCCTTGATGTCACGCAGTCCAGGATGAGCGGGGCGAACGGTTGCAAGCGTCGCAGGTCCAGAAAGATGGCCGTGAAGTTCCTTCCTGATGAGAGTGCGTATCAGGGCTCGCAGTTCAGCATCACCGTTGAGATGAGGGTCACAAGAGGAGCGTGGCAGGCGAATAGACTGGAGCGTGTCTAGACGCTGGCAGGCCGTGTTAATATCCCCAACGCAGTTTGGGTTCTGCATGACGAGAGCATTAAAGGCGACCGTGTTGATGCCCTTCAGTATGTGGCGAACGCGGTCAGCTTCCGCCATGTCACTCTGTGCGCGGCGGCAAAGAGCGAGGACGTCCTCAATGTAGAATGTATAGGACTCCTCCTGTTCTTGTACGCACGTTGCCAGCCGCTGTTTCGCGATTTCGGAGCGTCCAGACGACATGCTGATTATCTGGCGAAATTGCTGGGTGAATGATGGCCAGTCCGAAAAGTCACTTTCGTGGTTAAAAAACCACGTCTTCGCAACTTCGGTTAGACATACCGCAATTTGTGCGTGTCGTCCCAATGGTTGGCGTCGCTGAGTGTTGTAGTGATCGAGCCAATCTTCGACGTCGTCGCCGCGGAGGGCGGCAAAGACGGGAGGATCTCGGTGTTTGTTGTTCATCGTCCAGGTAAGCCCAGCGGGCTGAGCAGAGGTGGTAGCAGCACTGGTGGACGGGTTGCTTTCTGCCATCACCGTGGTAGGCGAGAGCAAACGACGGCCGGGTCGGAGCTCCAGGGGAATTGGGAAAGTAAGAGGACGTGGGAATCGAAGCACTCTCCACCACTTCTGAGACGTCGGCCGATGCGATGCCTTTATTTCCGAGCAGCCGCCCGAGTCAGAGAGGAAGCACCGCACGAGACAAAAGATGATGATGAATCGTATGTACAAATAACGACGACGATATGCACAAAATGCGCTCACAACATTATAAAATTGAAGTGGTGTAAAATCGCGGGCTATTTTATTAGGAAGCCTGTGCGCTTAAGGAATACAGGTCTGAGCTGGCATTGCACTCACTGCTTTTGTGCATTAACTTATTGTTTGATTATGCAGAGCAGAAACGTAATTGTTGCATCGCCACATCACAAGGGACGGAGGTGCAAATTTCGTTGAACCGTTGATTTGGTCAGTTCGCCATGCCACTCAGAAAGTACACGGGAGCTGCGTGTAGCGACAAGATCCAAACGCCACACGAAACACTAGACGAACACAAACGCGGCGCCCTGCGTGTTCCCAAGGACATCCCTTCTCATCAAGAACAGAGTTTGGCAAATGATCTGCATGCACAAAACGCACTCTGTCTCTAAGCCTACCTGAATGCAGGTTTTCCATAGTTTATTAAGATCCACAAGTGTCACACATTAGGGTATCGGCACTTAGCGGTCCTCTCTCTATTTGATCTTCCTCTTACCACAAGTGTAGAGTATCCAACTGAACGATTGCGTGATTATCCTCACTACATTTACACTCCTTGCTTTCAAGTCATCATATAGAAAGATATGACGCTTCATGTTCTTTTTTGCCGCTTTATACTTTTAACATGTAGGCAACGCAGTAACAACGGATTAATCGGTTTTAGCAACGCAGTTCTCTTGTGGCTGGCACGCATACCAAATTGTCTATCCGTGGCGTCAGGTAGATGCAAAGGCGTTACTGTGCCCTTTTTGTCACTCCTTTACGTACGCGAAAGCATGCCTCAATCATCGGCTGTTGCAAAGGCACATATGCAACAGTGATTCTATTACATTTAACTGCCACATGAGATTCTGGAATTCACATATGGCACTAGGATTTCACACTAATCAGACCCAATTTGAAAGTTCCAAGGAATACTCACAGGAACTCAACCACGCTAAATATCAAGGAGCTGAACAAGCACTGCTTCAATGGATTCTACATTCTTTCTCTCCCAAAAGACAACAATGCCAGACGGGGACACGCTTCGAACCCTTTTCTACGAATGCTTACCTCCCGCCCCCCTCCATCGAAATGCATGCAGCGGCAGTGGACGAGATTCAATTCAGCGGACTTGGGCCACTATTCCATTATGTCACCACGGCGGATATATGCAAACGCCACTCTCCATGTTAAATTAGTTAGTTGAAGGGAATCGCGATAAATATCTACTTTAGAGTTTTTATAGTTAAAACTGTCCATCTAGATTGAAATAACTTCGGCAAAACAACTTAGGCGATTCACCTCATTACGCAAGGGACACCAGAATGCGCGGCTCTAGCACCCAGCTCCCTGTGACATAAATGGGGTACCTAAAATGAAGCTGCACTAGCACTTTATGTTTGAGAACAGTTATGTAGTACATGTGCGCCAGAAGAAATATAGCGCCGTATGACCGACATGTTCTGTATGCAGAGTAGTTAAAATGCTTGAAGCATGCCAGGCTGAAACTCTGAAGCTTAGGTCACACCTGGGCAAATGCCACATGTCTGATGGCACCACCGCCTGGCCAAGCTATGAACCGATTGGCAACGCACTGCAACCAGTTCGTCTAACTAAAGAGAGGTGGCATGGTATGGCCACCACTATTTAGTTGTGCTTTTCTAAACTACCACGGCTTGGGTAAACCGAAATACATTGTTGCAGACTGTTTTACAAAGCACAATTCCCGATAAACCCCGCGGCTCGTTTACGGAAAACATTACGCCGACTTAGCAGGGCGTGACTGAAAGGGTTTAAAGCGATCGCCGGTACAAAGAATTTGATGGTTAATTTGGAGTCCCTAATTCTCTTTGTGATGTACAGAATCTCTTCTTGGGACAGAAGCTTGAAACACGGCACTATCAACGTCAATACACATGATAAAAAAAACATGACAAAACGCAACGCAACAAACACTGCCGCGCGACTGGGCGCTCGGGGCACATGGCGTGTAATTCGTGGGCTTTTTTCACGCTCGGAAAACAACTTTTATGTAGCAGGTATTGAGCAACAGAAAGCTGTATCGGGAGTTTTTCATGTTGCTCTACAATTTTCTCAATGACACTTTTCATATAATAGTACTATTTGAGAAGATTAATATTTAAGGCTAATTATGTATTTACGTGGGATGCAAAAAAATAATCTGAGTATCTCCAAGCGACGGCAAGCAACACTACCTTGTTTCTGTCTAGATGCGGGCATTTGCGTATCTTTATATCTTTGTAGATGATAATAGGGCCACCCGGTATATATTCCTACATAGCTCCACTTGCAGGCATCACAAACACTGTGTTTACATCAAGATAACCGCTGTGATTTTAAGAGGAAGCTTTATCTCGGCCGGTCCTACCTAACTATATCGAAATACGAGACAATGTTTTGCTCGGCATCACCTGCACAGAGTTCGGTTATGTTTCTAGCATGTATAAGAAAAATGTTTATTCTTATTCTTGTGTATTCTTTCAATTTGCGCATTATGTTAAACTTTCTTGAAACGTCCACATACTTACCGACAATATAAAAGTATCATATTTACAACTCCGTATTCAGGAATAAAATTATGTAGCGATTCTGAAAACTGCACATATTATTGGATCGTTGTCTTCATGATGTTCCCACCCACATTGTTGCTTGTCTTACACGGACTCCCTCTGCCATCTGGCAAAGATATGGCAACTTCAAGCGATGCAAGGCAGCAGGTCTGCTTTGCATAGTATTGATTCACATAGCTCGTGGTATCTTCGACGTTCTTAAAGCGAATTGCTTTCTTTGGTTGTTTTGGCCATTTTCGTGATCTGTGGTTGGCGTTCGGTGGCTGGCGGTCAGTAGGAGGTGTCAGATTTTCACCGCCAATACAATGGGCTCTTGCTCTATTGCATCCGAGCTGCTGGGACTGTTTGTAGTCAACCGTTAACAGTTTAAATATCATTCGAGGTGAACGTAGATCCCACACACCCGAGTTCTAGGTATAGTATTTCCAATAGTAAAATAAACTTTTCACGAAATTTTTGTAACCGTTCCGAACGGTTGCGCAGTTTGTGAACAATCTGCGACTGAAGGTAGAACTTGTCTCCGTTGATGACAGCCATTCGTAACGTCGCCATTGGAACTTCTCTGCAGGAGGTGTGTCCAAACTCCCCTTACTTCAATTAATTATTGCAGTGCGTCGAACGCCAAAGGGAGCTCAGTATTTTCTGCGCTAGAAGTGAGAACGCGGATCCGCAGTCATTGCAGTTATACTATTGAAATAGCTCATTGGGAGGCAGTCAGAACAGGCCATAGCCGGTAGAGGTGACTGCTTCTCCGAAAACACGAACAGCTAAGTCGATGACGACATTTCCGTATCGCCAGAGTCCCACTCACCTGAGCTTAGGCTCAATGTTTTAGTTGATGTCCTTCCCGTGTGACTTTATTATGGACTAAACAGCTACATACTGGTCTGATCTCCTGCTCACATTCAACGCGTAACGTAAGGCCACCACGAATAAGGGAATCTTCTTAGCTTACCTCCTTTTGCACAGACATCAAAGAAACGCAGATTGTTCGTAATAAAATGGGATTGAAACGCCAATAAAGAGGTTGCATGCTTCGGCCCTTGCATGTAAAGCAGGGTAATATTACACTATGCGCATTTCATTAAGGGACAGGGCAGGAACAGGAGAGGGAAAGGCTAGGATTAGCCCAGGCGTGTTTCCTGAAGCTCAAACCAGATACTGAGATCCAAGCATTTCTGTCTGGTGCGTTGCTTAGCCAGAAATATTATACAGCCTTCTGACGCAAACATTGCACTCTATAACAAGGACTAAAGAGAACAATGAAAACAGAACAAACCAATCAAATCGCCGATATTTATTTCATTTGACGTGACAATCCATGGTCGTTGTAGAATTAACGAAGGAAAGCCGTAATAATTTAGTCCGTGATTGTTTAGCTTCTTGCTATTAGTAGAACGATTTCTGGAAACAGGAAAAAAGACACAACTAAGTAAAAACAAAGATTACTGTCATGCTATGATACATATTCGAGAAAAACATAAAAAGAACACAATTTTCAGGGGAACTTTTAAAAGCTAATAAACAAAAACTAATAATCCTTGCAAGAAGTTTCCCCTGTTACATTCGACATAATTGCTGGGAAGTTAAGAAATGGGGCAAGAGTTCCTGTTGTATAGTTTAGAAACAAGCTCCAAGTAACAATACTAAATTTTCAATTTGTAATTGAACTACAATACGATTACGTGGCTCTGAATTGATTATTATAATTAAGCTAAGCCGCACCCCCTCTGCGTTGCACTAGAGCTGCAACGACATTACTTGAGCCCACTAGCATCACGACCTCTCGTTACATCCCTATTACCAGCGCGACAAATTTTAAACCATCGGGAAGACACTCTCATGTCTCTATAACGCCAGAGTAACTAAACATACAATAAACATCGTATACTTACACTTCTTGCGGAGAAGAGCGCCGTAGTGGAAGGGAGTGCCAAGACCGTAGCCGTAGTTCAGGCCGTAGCCGAGGAGACCATGGCCGTAGCCGTAGTGACCAACACCGTAGCCGAGGGTGCCAACGCCGTAGCCGTAGTAGACTGGGGCGGCATGGTAGGCAGCGACGGCTGGGGTCGCGTGGGCAATGGTGGCCACAGCTGGGGCGTGGTGGACGGTGGTAGTGGCAACAGCTGGGAACAGCGTGGACGGCAGCGACAGCTGGGGCTGGCGGCGTACGTGGCGACTGGAGCGGCAACAGCGGTGGGTACTGAGACATCGTGGGCAACAGTGGCGACACGGGTCACAGCCGGAGCAGCAGCAACAACTGGGGCAGCGGCGTAGGTAGCGACAGCTGGAGCAGCGTGCACGGCAGTGACAGCTGGAGCAACAGCGTAGGTGGCGACTGGGGCAGCGTGGGCGACAGTGGCGACGCGGGTCACAGCTGGAGCAACCGCGTAGGAGGCGACGGCGGGGGCAGCAACTAGCGGTGGCTACTGGGGCGTGGGCCACAGTGGCGACAGCTGGAGCAGCAGCGTAAGTGGTGGAAACCTTAGTCACAGGCTGGAGCAGCGGCGAAGGTGGCAACTGGGGCAGCGTGGGCAACGGTGGCCACGGCTGGAGCAGCGGCCAGGCCAACGCCATAGCCGGCGGTGCCGACGAAACCAGCGAAAGCGCTGGTGGCCAGAGACAGAACAATGCAGGTACGGATCTGGGCAGGAAGAAGAATGTCGCGTAAGGAAAGGAACGAAGACAGATAAGTGTACGTGTAGAGACCTAAGGAAGTTTACAGACCGGTTTATTAAGGTGACAAACCGTCTTTTTAAGGCGAAAGCCTTATATGTCTCATAAATCAGTCGAGCTTCAGCAAAAACGCGTCAACGACATGAAAGGCACAAAAAGGCGGCGAACCCTTGACCTTTGGTGGCAGTCGAACCCACGACCTCTAGTTGGAGTCGTATCCTCGGCCTTTAGTGGGAGATGAACCCACCACCTTTGGTGGTAATTAATGCGGAGTTAATTAAGGTACAGGTAAAGTTCAGGCACTCGAACCCATGGCCATCGGTGGAAGTCAAACCCACGATCATTGGTGTTAATGAAGGCGAAGTTAATTATGGCACAGGTAAATAAGAGAGATTTTAGTAAAGTACTCCAACCCACAACCATGGGTGGGAGTCGAACCCTGGACCTTTGTAATTAATAGGGATGGCTACGCGCAGTACACTAGGCAAATTAAGGGGATGATATTAAGCCAATTAGGAGAATGAGTAAGCGAATTAGGACGATGAGTAAGCCAATTAAGAGGGTTGACTAAGTGAAGTAGAC
Source organism: Dermacentor silvarum (assembly GCF_013339745.2). Lineage (NCBI taxonomy): Eukaryota > Metazoa > Arthropoda > Arachnida > Ixodida > Ixodidae > Dermacentor > Dermacentor silvarum. The sequence continues at coordinate 143,991,577 of NC_051156.1, forward strand.
CAAACGAAGTATGGGGGATGTTTACGTCATGTGTCCGTCTTTAATTCACTTGAGCTTTTGCCTTGAAGTCATCTTACGGACAACATAAGAGACCCTGCGAATTTTCGTTGCAGTAAACGGTGAAATCCCAGCTTTCATTATGCAGAATTGGACCTTCATATATTTCATTTTTATGTGTCATGCGTTATATTGCGTAATATTTAGAGATATTAAGGAATTTTACTAATTTTCACAAAGCATTAACCACCGATTATTTTTGGGCTTATATTACGGAAACTAATGGTCTAGAAAGAAATGTTGTTTTGCGTTATTTCAACATTTCGGACCTCATATGTGCTCCTGTGGACTCGAAATTCCTTGTGTTTTGTGACACAGCTGGCGATGGGTGAATTACTTTAACATCAGGCTCTGCACTAATAAACACGTCATAGCCATGGAAGATTTTTGTACTTAATCTTTGAAAATACGCACTCCTCGATTTCGCACAGGCCACAAACAAATCACCTGGATCATGGTAAGATCAGCTGAGAAGAATGTTGAAGGACATTTCAAGACGTGCGTAAGGCGAATTCCCCGATGACTCTAAGGATATTCATGTAAAAAATAATAAATGATAGCATAAATGGCTTACCATCTTGACCTTACAACCGCTGCTGTATCAACTGCTGGTCTGTGCTACCTGCGCGGTCCCTTTTATACCAGGACATCAGTGCTTATTTATGCACCGTATGAAACTGATTAATGAAAAAAAGTTGATCTTGCATAGCCGGTACCTTAATCGCCACACAATGTGATCGCATGCCGAGTATAAGAAGAAAGCGACGCGTGTCGAACAATAATGAGGTTGAACACTGTGATACGTACGCTCCGAGTATTTTATGGTTTTTATTCTGCATACGTAGCTAAAGTGTCGTTGTCAGCGTAGATGAAAGAAGTTAGAAGTTAATCTTCAAGGATAGAATAAGAATGAGTTTCGGTGCTTGAATCAGAGGCACAATAGGTGTTCTAGACTTGGTAGAAGTAGAAACAGAAGACTGGTCAGGCCTTGTTCTTTCTGAGAACAGATATTGCCTTCATCCTCCTATTGAATGTTCGTTGTGACATAAGATACGTGTAACCATAGCGTAGGAATAAAAAAAAAGATACGGTTCATCCCTCTTTAATAGGAATCGGTGGAACGCGAAAGTGAAACGTGTCTTCACAGAAGCTGTTGCATGTTTATTGTACGTGAAGAATTAAGTTGCATGTAGCCATCAGCGGCACCGTACCACTGCACAGGGATCCTCGGCAATTACCACACAAGCGAAAGCTGTCGAACGACTTGCGACCGGGAAACATCCCCCGGAGACTCTATTGTACGCGCCGGAGCACTGTGCAAATCCGCCATAAACCACAGGCGTTCGCAAACCGTACAAGGGAAACCGCACGGATAGTTAGTAAATCGCTTCGTGAACTCACGGTCCGCTGGACCGAAAGGCACGGGGTTTGTGGGTCGGCCACCGTGTTGCAGATTTGCTAGGCACGCGGCGTCCTATTGGCGAGTGGCGTCCTGCTGCCGAGTCGCTTCCGCGAAGCTGCGAGCATTTTGGTCTGGCCCCGTTGTGTCTTGGGCAGCCAGTTGAGTTGCGACGCGCTCATCTTCTGGAATGCAAGCGCAAGTGTTCGCAGCGTGCGCGGCGAACGCCCGAAGGCGTTCTGCTTCACGCTTGCGTGTCTCTCGCCGGACCAAAGCGATATTCGCCCGTCGACTTCTTTTCCTTTCTGTGCCATTGCAAGCGAAAACGTAGGTGGCGTGTAAGCACTGCTAGTGCATGTTGAAGCTACAATTCGTAGGCGTCGAGGCGTCACTTGCTAATCCGACGCAAAAGAAAAACCATGTGCGGAAACTTCGTCGTCACTTCAGCAGAAGGCCAACACCACCTACACCAGGCTACACAGCGTTGGAGCCTCCGCTGCGCTGAGACTACCGAAGCGCTCACTGTCGGCGCTCGTTAGTGTCTTGATGCGGTACTTCGCTTCACCGCTCCTAGATGGCAGTGTCATATAAGAGCGCATATTTCACGCGTTCGCGCCGACGTCACATCTGTTACAGGAAGTTTATCGTGTACCCAGCCATAAACACTTTCGTGGTAAATCAATGCGAGCGTGTAATAGCGCCATAATAGCGCATCATAATTCAAGTGAATGAAGGAAGAAGGAAGGAAAATAAGAGGAGAAAGGCAAAGAGGTTAACCAGGTTAAGTGTCAGATTGGCTACTCTGCACAGGGGGATGGGGTAGGGGCAGAAAAGATTATAAAACAAGAGAAGAATAAAAAGAAAAGAAAAAGAAACGCATCAGTCCGCACATTCTATAGTTTTTCACTAAGTCCTGTTTCTTTTAAAAAAATCACAGCATATCCACGAAGTGAATGATGATGAGTGGGCGAAGCACCGGGGGATCATTCGGGTAAACCACAGCTACGGACGAGAGATAAAGAGCGCGCGTCAAGAACGAACGCCCTTGTGCAATGCAGCGCCCCTAGCTACGGACGAGAAAGAGAGCGCGCGTCGGGAACAAACGCGCTTGTACACCGCAGCGCACCTAGCTACGGACGAGAGAGAAAAACGCCGGATGCGTTCTCCGGAAGCCGGAAGCTGGCTTCCGGAACCGGAAGTGGAACCGGAAGCGGAACCGGAAACGGAAGTCGGCTTCCGGTTATATTATAAATATATATATATATATATATATATATATATATATATATATATATGCATATATGCATATACATACATGCATAGCGGTCTCCATGCCAACCAGAGCTACGGACTTATAGTGAACACTTCATAAAACTACATGCGGCGTCTCTTTCACGTACGGACACACAACGCCACCTATTGAGCAATTCAGAAACTAGAGGTGGCTACATACTGCTACTGCTACTACTACTACTACTACTACTACTACTACTACTACTACTACTACTACTACTACTACTACTACTACTACAGAGGAGGGAACGACCCACACCCTAAGGAGCTTCGCCCCTAAAAAGCATACTAGCGCTTTTAAAGCAGTTCGTTCCGACGTCGGCAGGGACCAGGGACCAAGAATTCTGGCTTCCATAAGGGGACGGCTGTCTATCTTGTCGAGCGTGGTGCTGATGACTTTGCTTTGTGCACAAAAATGACGATAATCACACAGAAGATGTGCTATCGTCTCTTTGCACCTGCAAATTTCACAATCTGGACTTGTGGCCATTCCGATAAGGCAGGAGTACGCGTTAGTAAGAGCTACTCCAAGCCATAGGCGACAAATGAGTTACCTCCCATCATGGTAAGCCATGTGGAAGGCGGAGCTTCAGATTAGGATACAGGGAACAGAGGCGCTGGTTTTTAAAGTCCGTTGAATTCCAGTGGGCTAGCCTAAGTTCGCGAGCAAGCGCACCGAGCTTTCCTTATGCGTCTGTTCTGGACATGGGGATAGCGACGCAATCGGCACTGGTATGTGAATATCGAGCGGCGGCGTCTGCTTGTTCGTTTCCAGGGATACCACAGTGACTTGGCAGCCATTGAAAGACGATGCCATGTCCTTTGTCAACTGCCAGATGGTAAATGTCGCGTGTGTCCGCGACAAGTCATTCGTGGGGTCCACGGCGTAGTGCAGAGAGCAAGCTCTGGAGGGCTGCCTTGGAATCGCAGAATCACAGACATTTCTGCGGCCGTTCCTGATTGATAAATTTCATTTATGCACACAGAGCTGTAAGTTCGGCAGCCATCGTCGATGTCAAGTGCGATGTCCGGACTTTTATCACTCCAGATTTTGCGGGGACAGATACTGCAGCTGCTGAACTGGAGTGCCTGACCATCCCATCGGTGTTAAAATGTAAGCGGTCACTGTGGACCTCATGTAGTAGCAATAATGCTGTCTGCTTCAATGCTGCTGACGGCATTTGTGCCTTCTTCTTGACACCTGGAATGGTAAGACATATTCGGGGTGAATGCAGAGAGCACAGTGGCAACGAAGGCCATGCTGCGGGGACGTAATTCGATAGTAGCGGTGGTCCGTGAGTAGTCAGGAGACGGCTAAAGCTCGTACGCGGCCTAGTTGTTGGCAGGCAAGCAAGATGTTGAAAAGGCGTCCTTGCGACATGTCGAATGTGCACTCTTAGAGCGTCGATTGCAAGGTACGTTGATATAGGGTGGTCACGTGCTATGGCGATTGTGGCCGCTGTGGATGCACACTTAGGGAGGCCGAGGCACGTAAGTAGAACTCGGGCATGCATACTCTGCAGTATTCGAAGGTTCGTTTTACTGGTACTTCCCAGCACGGGCAGGCTCTATCTTAGGAAGCCCATAAATAGTGCATGGTAATGCATAGTGTGCAGTATCAATTGCACAGATACACCCCAAGACTTTCCGCCGACAAATTTGAATACATGGGCTATTGCAGTCAACCTCTTATTCATATATAAAATATGTGGCGTCCAAGACAAATCACGGTCGATGATGACTCCAAGGAAACGGTGTTTGGTTTCGTAAGCAATTATTTTTCAATTTATGCGTATAACATATGGAGTCATTGTTTCGCGCGTAAATGCGACTAATCGGCACTTTTCGGAGGATAGTTCTAGGCCTTTCCTACTCAGACAAAACGACCTTAGTGTGACCGCCTTCTGCAGTCTCGCTCGTATCTGCAGACGAGTTACGCCGGACGCCCAGATGCAGATATCATCAGCATAGATGGATATATGGACCGTCCTTGGCAATGATCCAAAAAGGCCTAGCAGTGCTACGTTGAAGAGCGTGGGACTTAATACTCCGCCTTGTGGTACAGCTTTGCTGGTGACATAGTGTGATGCCATTCCATCTTCGGTAAGTACTAAGAAGGATCTACCCTCCAAATAGCTCTGAATCTAGCGCAGTGCGCAGCCACCAATGCCCCCATTGGTGAAAGTATCGAGGATTGCTTGGTGCGCTACATTATAACATGCGCCTTTCACATCAAGAAACATCGCCACCGTTAATCGTTTCATGCTCTTTTGGTGTTGAATATATGTTACCAAATCAAGCACGTTATCGACCGATGACCGACCGCACCGGAAGCCCGCCATTGCATTCAGATATACGTCATTATGTTCCAAGTACCATTCAAGACGTGTCAGCACCATCTTTTCCATTAGTTTCCCAACGCAACTGGCAAGAGCGATGGTACGGTGCGATGCCAAGTGTAATAGAGATTTAGCGCTCTTAAGTAAAGGTATTAGGCCGCTGACCTTCCACTCACAAGGAATCAATCCTTCGCGCCAGGATTTGTTGTATCTCTCCAAGAGTACACTGGGGGCTTTGTGGCCAAGGTTTCCAAGTGCCTTGTATGTGACTCCGTCGGAACCAGGCGATGATGACTTCCTACAAGTCGCCAGCGCAGCTTCTAGCTCCTCCATAGAGAACAAGAGAACCATGCGGGAGTCCTCGGATGCCACAACATCACGTGCTAATGATACAGGTCGTGATGGCAAGCCAGCGATTCTTGCGCAGAAATCCTCATCAACGTTGACCTCATATCATTCTTGACGCAGGGCAAGAGACTTAAAAGGGTGTCGCTGTTGCGGAGGCCATTGTAGGCCACGCAGAGTTCTCCATATGTGGGACAGAGTCTTTCGAGGATCCAAGGACCCACAAAAGGATTTCTATTTCTGAGATTGTAGCTTATCGATGCGGCGCAGGATTTTCTTTTGGATCGGCCTCGCCTCCCTCAGATCATGAATACATTTGGTGCGCCTGCATCTTCTTTCCGCGCGTTGGCGAATCAATCGAAGCCTTTTCGATTCACCTTTATATTCATTATACTTTGGAGAAGTCCCAAAAGTGAACATAGCCTCTTGCAGTGCATTTCTAATCTGATTCTCCAGAAATGATGGGTGGCCTTCTTGACATTTGTCTTCCATAAGCGATCTGAACTTCGTCCATTCTGTTCTACGGAGGGGAGTAGATGTAGACTTAGCCACTCCCTTGGAACATGATCACTTCCCTCCCTGCGATCTCCAATTACCCCTGTCTTGCGCTAGCGCGTATTCCAACTTGCGCACGGAGAGGCCTTCGTCCTGCAGTGGACATAAAATATAGGCTGATGATGATGATCACTTCCATGGGTTTCTATGTCTGAGAACCACTTGTGACTTCTTCGAAGTCAAGTCAAGTCCAGACAGCTGCTGTAGGTTAGTCTCCATAAATGTCGGGCTGCCGTCATTGAAACAACAAAGCTCTTCGTCCGAGGAGAATGCGACTATTTTTCTTCCCTTGAAGTCCATCTGCACACTCCCCCAGAGCGGGTGGTGTGCGTTAAAATATCCACTAAGTATCCAAGGGCTAGGTGTTGCGGATAACAAAGCACCCAATCGTTGCGTGTCAAAACGACTGGTTGGAGAAATATATGCACCGACGAGAGTGAATATAAGTTTCTTTGTTTTTACAGTTAAACACACGTCTTGGTCGTCGTCGTGAGGCACAACTGAATGTAGCACGTGAGTTCACACCGAACACAAACGACGACCTTGCTGAGGACATTACATGACGCGGATGAGAAAGCTTCATAGCCCGATAGCCGGATTGTAGTTTGAAGGTTTGGTTCGCAGGCGACCATGATGGGAAACTTGTTCGCAAAAATGAACGGTCCAAAATCCGAAATTCTTGATCAGAGGCCGCGAGCATTCCACTGAAGAAGGGATGCTTCCTTGACATCTATACTGAACGACAGCGGTGAATGAGCCATGATGCTATTCAAGACTTGCAAGTACTGGATTCATCGCGTCCAGTACCTGCAGTACGCAGCGAGCATTCGGGGTGTTTAGGTTCGTCATTAATGTACGCATCACATTCATGAGTGACTTCAGCATGGCGATCACTTGCAAGTTGGCCTTCTGCGTGGACTGCAGAAGGCCAGAAGGCAGCGGCCGCATTTCGATGGAAGCTAAAATGCAAAAACGCCCTTGTGCTTGCGTTGTAGTGCACGTTAAAGAACCCCAGATGTTCAAAATTAATCCGGAGCCCTCCACTACGGCATACCTCATAATCAGAGCTGGTTCTGGCACGTAACACACCAGAATCAATCAATCATCGATTCATGTCTCGTGGTTCGGCGAGTTGGCATGGCTTCGGTAAAGGTGGCCATGCTTCATTTGAGTCATCAATGATGGGCGTTCTTCTCTCATCTGCGCTGGTAATGCACGAGGTCAGTGGTTGGCGACCAGCCTTCTCCGGATTGTGCACTTCCTTAGAACTACTGCAGTGTTTTCTTCACTTGTGGAACCGGGAACGTCAGCTTCGGCGTCACACTTTAGTTGCGGCTTCTTTATGCGTCAAATGGCCTCTAACCATCTGCCTCAAGATCTTCCGTTTATTTTTCTGGATAGAGCAATCTTTCGAATCCGCATCGTGCGTAGCCTTGCAGTTGGAGCACTTGAAGCCCGTCGTGCGACAAGTGTAAGAGCTATGTGACTCGGAACAACGTGATCATATGCCTGGGTTCTTACACACAGCACTCACGTGTCCAATTCTCTGACAATTGCGACACTGTAGGGGCTTGGGCACGAACGGTCGTACAGTATGACGAAAATGGCCAGCCTTTAGGTACGATGGTAGGCTATCCCCTTTGAAGAGGAGCTTCACGCAAATTGATTAGCCAATACGATGAGCTTGTAATATGGGAATGCTCTCTGTAGTTGTTTTGATGAAAATAGGCAAATCACTGTCACAGATTGAGACGTCGACGTTGTAAACTACTCCTGCAGTGGTTTCCAAGGTCTGAGGAAGGTGGCAGCGCAATTTGATGTTACCTAGTTGCGTAATCTTCATCGACTGATCCAATGCGCTTCAGTTACTAACATCGATAGCGAGAACGTTCTTGCGATTATTGATTCTGACGTCTTTTATCTCACATATTTATCTACAGAGACTCCAGATAAATAGAGACGGCCTGTCTATTGAGTCGGTTGAGATTGTCCGTAGCCGCCTCGGGAACGAAGATAATTGTACGCTCCGGAGCTCTCGGCGTAGGAGTCACAGTCGAATTACTTGATGCGGAGCATCCGCTCACGTTTCGTCTTTTCGCTTTCGGGCGTGTGTAGACCTCGAAGCCTTCATCGTCCGAAGCGGTGTCACTTGAGGGAGAGTACAGCTCGGTGTCATCGCTGTCAGCTTCGCTCCGAAGGCAGTTCCGCTTCTTTGGAGTAGCTCCCACAGACACTGGCTGGTCTGGACGGTGCTCGACCGATTCTACTTCCATCGATGAAAAAGGGAGCGGCGTCTCCCAGCAGAAACCGGTGAAAATGTATACTATTCCAGAGAGACCAAACCAGTGATGTGCAGAACAACTACTTCGTCATGATGACAGATGAGTTTGCGGCGCCGTTCACTGAGCATGTCCCACTTTTAAAAATATAATATTACAACAGAAATATAAGTGCAAGTTCTCCAAAGTGTTTATTATCCCATTGAATCATTAATGCGGTGCAGAGTCTATCAAGCTGTCACAGTTATATAATACAAAGGTGTTGCAGTACACTGAAAGCCTAGAAAGTCAGGATTGTAAGAAGCTGTTATGCATTTTAATGAGTCCTCACAATTACAGCGATAGGAGGTTAATTTTGTATTTCATGAATCATCCTCCACCTCGCCAGCTTCCGGAGAACTGATAATTTATATTCCGGGTTTGCTGCTTTGAGTAGGCGGATATAATCGGCCTAAAGCTGAAAGCGGCTAGCCCATGGATGACTCATGTCGCAGGGCGACTATACCCGAAAGGCATTGGTCCCATGTTCGATACTCAGGCCAGCACGAATATTTATTCAACTTCGAAACTTTCTTTCCATGAAACCGGTATGGGGTTTCTGTCAGTTTCATGTTACAAATCTGGTTGATGGTAAATTTTTCTTTGAGAGAAATTTGAGATGGGGATCACGTGGTGTCACAAACCGCTAGCTTGCTTGCTTGTCAGCTCGATGCACCCGTTGCTGTCTATATTGACACCCTCATGCGTCACGGTTCGACATACTTCATGGTTTTAGATGGTAGGCGAACAAAATCTCTTCAATGTAAGCGAGACGGAGGAGCTTGGTCACTGGGTTCAGCAGAGGTGAAGATGTTCAAGGCGGACGACACCAGTGGAGCAATCAATCAGAGCGGAATGGCAAGAAGGAAAATGAAGTCCAAGTATGAGGTCATGAGAGCACTGTGCAAGGACCGTAAAAATAACTACCACCTGGTAACCAGAAACGGTTACGCAAGCTGTGCACATTCCTACAACAGCAGCCGACGCACCGTGAGCGACACGCACGACTCGGGTCGTGGGAACGGGTAAATATCTTCTCATTGCGGCGAGGAAAACTGGCACTCAGGTCAGAGATGCGTGACCCAGTATCAACCAAAGCTCCGACAAGGACGCCGTGGACGTAGACTTCAAGAATCTTCCGATGGGCACGTAAGGGCAACTGAGGATTTCGGTTCAAGGTCGACCGGTCAGCTTCACCTCCAGAAGCGGCGCAGCCTAGTTTTCCGACGAATAGCGACGACTAAAGGACGGTGAAGGAGAGCGGCGGCGAGTCGGTGAACTAGATGGACAGCGATGCGGCGGAGGCGACTGGGAGTAGCGGATACCTTCCTCAGAGACGTTGGGTGCAGAGGATTCAGTGCGGGCGTATAGCGGCTGGCAGTACGGAAGGGACCAGAGTAAGCGGAAAATGGGCTAGAGGGCTGAGAGGGCCACTGGCTGCTGCAATAGCAAGCAATGTGTCCAGGGGCGCTATAAGGTAAAATGATTCCAAACTGTTATGATTCCAAACTTCTGACGTCAAATTTACGTAACCACTGCCGCAAGTATCGGGCGGCGACTCGCAGTGTTGTCTGAACAACCCAATCAAACACTCTCCTCGTTTATAGGAGGTCACCTTTGTTCGCTTTCAAAACCAATAACATTTGCTACCCTCAGCGGTTTTTCTTATCTAATTGGTCAATAAGAGGCGAGGAGCATGCTCTAAGGGAGAGGGTTCGATGGGGCCGAGCCCGCACAGTGAAAATAGATAACCACATGAAGAGGGTGATGCCGGCTTCTCCGATTGGTCAGCGTCGCCTTTCTTAGCTTGCGGTGGCTGGTAGAAAATCACGGCGGTGTGCAACGAAGGATAAGAATGCCGCTAAAACGGATCCTCAGCAAGGAAGAGTTGGCAGAGCGATGTCGTATGCATGCCGAAAGGGCTAGATAACGTTTTACGGCCACGCAAAAAGGTTTATCATGCGCAAATAAATACATGCTCACCGGCAGGTGCGAGTAGGGAGGGCCTGAGCGATCGGAGGGCAGCCATCTTCTATTCCTTTCGGAATGGGGCAGTCTGTGGCTATTCAGAAAAATTTTCAGTTTTGTTCGGCATAATAATGCATTTTTTTCGAGTACACGTCACTTTGACGTGGTGAGTTTTCACGGCTTTGTGGGGTCGCATGTCAGACAGGCGAAGTGGGCGTAGCAAGAAAACATTGGACCAATAGCAGAGGGCTAATGATGAAAAGGCGCGAATCAGGAATAATTATTTTTCTTTTGTGCGGCTTAACCATGCATAATCAGTGTGTGCCCGTTATATCAGATGGGGAGCTATCGCGGTTTTCGTGACGTCGCGTGACAGATAGGCGAAGTTGGGAGTGGCCCGAAAATGCTTTGACCAATCGTGGAGGCTGATTGCAGAAATTGGAATCAAAGCAGTTTGAAGTCATTTTACGTTATGGCTCCCCAGCTAGGCTGCAGCGGAAACTTATGGGCTTATCGTCGGCTGTTCTCCACTCAGACGGGTTGTTGGAACGATGAAGGGCGCACAGTACACGACTCGAGTGGCGTCAGGAGTGTTCATGGCGCACACAGTAGAAAAGAGGTCAATGTTCGCAAATTCCTGGCGAATAATAGCCTGAATCAATGAGACAGCCGGCGTCGAGGTTTCGGACACCATGGGTTTATAAGAAGCCGATATGCGGCCTCGGGACGCGCTTTTGACGATGCGCGTAACGTCGTCTGATGGGGATTGTGGGCGAGGAGTTCCCTCGCAGGACGAGGTTGCCGCTGTATTAAGTAGACCATTGACCTGAGGCGAGATGCGTCGGCATTTCGCTGGCTCTAGATGACGACACTCTTTGACGACACTGTCAACGGTGGTCCCACTAAATGGTACGTCCCACTACATTGAAATGTCAACATCATCTTCGAATAGCACGTAGCAACATGTTGACGATGCCACGAAAACTATCACTCTATTCTTGATTCCGTTTTTCTACGGATTTGACAACACCTAGGCCTCTTCCTATGCTATTGTTTCTCTACCGCGGAGTAGCAGGCCAGACGAATTTGACGCAGGCCGACCTCTCCACCTTTCTTCCACTAAGTTTTCTCTGTCTCTCGGTTCTCCAGAAGTACAGGGGCTCCCTCTTTCCTTCATGACAGCATAAATGGCAGAACAACATGCTGTTGCAATGTACTGCGAATAAAAAATTCACAGCCTTTCCACTACTGTGAAGATGGAAGCCAGCGAAGCTGTGACTATGGTGGGTATGCTGTATAGAATATTGCCCCCCACGATAAGAAAAGGGTTACCGTTGTTGGGCATCACCCAACCGAACATGTCTATTATGAACGTTCCGATTTACAAACTTGCGTTGAAACCTAGCTAGCCGTCACACCGGGGAAGTTGGCGTTAGCGTTTCCGAGGCGTGCACCACCATTTTCGGGTTCCTGGAGCGCAAGACAACGCTGACGTTTGGCCTCAAAATCGCGCTCCCGCAACTCGGGGTCGGCGGCTCTTCACTGACGTTTGGTCTCAACATCGCGTTCCCTCAACTCGGGGTGCGCGGCTATTCGCTGACGTTTCGCCTGGGCTTCGGAAGCCCTAACGCTAGTATCGGCACGTCGACGACGAGCCCTTTCCAGAGCGCTTTCGCGGCGGCGTTGCTCAAACGCCGCCGTACTCACGACGACAGAAGAGAAATGAAACTCTACGCTGGAATGTTTAGCGGCAACGCAGCCAGCTGTGGAAGCAGACGACGACGACGAACGCTGGAGTAGTGGAACGAGCGCGTGCGGAGCACGAGCATGAGCGTACCCTTCACTCTCTCCCAGCTCGGCCATGCTGCGCACGACAACGAGACCAATCCAGCGAGCCTTTAACAGCTCCGCAGTAAAAGTAAACTCAGTTCCACCCAATATTGTAACGACGTGGGATCGACGAGGACGCGGAGCAGCACCAACAAAGACACTTTATCAGTCGCCAAAAAAACCAACAACGTCTTCTTCGTCTCCACGCTTAACCTAAAAGGCTTCGCTACTTCAACCTTGTCCCCACTGGCACATACCCGCGGCAATATAGTTGTTCCATTGGCTCCCCCCATAGAATAAAAAATCATCGTCCCGACGACGTCCCGATGACAGAGGCTTGGCAAACTGCGATAAAGAAAAAGAACTGTGCAGTCTTGTCAGTCTTCATAGTACGGCTTCATACGAAGCACGTGAACGACTTCGGTTAAATGCCATCAGCGCTTTGAACAGTGAGAGCCATCCGGAGCCATCCGGAGACATCCGAAATCTGCTGAAACAGCGGAGCTGTGGTTCTCTTGTGTTTCGCTGGTCAGGAAAGCCTACAAGCAAGCTCTGGGGATCCCGGTCTCCACTTCGAACGAACGTTTCGAGTCACTGGGACTCCATAACACCCTAGAAGAATTAATAGAAGCTCACAGAACTGCCCAGATAGAGAGGCTTTCCAAAAGCAAAGCGGAAGACATATTCCAGAATCACTGCGCATCAACTATGAAACCAGAACTGACATCAAAACAGATATACCAGCGGATATTAGGAGACCCCCATATATCCCTCCGTTACCCAAACACATGCATCCTTTGCACAACGAAGAACGAAGAAAAGAAAGGGCTAAAGCATTAGGAAAAAGGTTGGAAAATTCTAAAGACGTGCTCTAAGTAGACGTGGCCGACTACGAACTACAAGATACCATGGCAGTGGCAGTAGTCAATAATGAAGGATATGCAAGTGCGTCAGACACAGTCCTAACAACCACACCAGAGGTGGGAGAAGAGGTGGCCATTGCACTAGTAATGACAACTTCTTCCGAATATAAGACCATAATAAGCGATTCCAAGACCAGCATAATAAATTACGCTAAAGGAAGCATCTCGCCAAAGGCGCAAAATATCCTCCAGGCCGGTTTCCACGTTTTTAGTTCACAAAAAATTGAAAACGAAGACAACTTGCTATTTTCATTTATTAAAGCACTCCTTTTGTGTTAGTCTTTGTGTACAGACTGCGGCATTTCTACTCAACTAACTCAGCACACCAAGTGTTGTTTCGCTCACAATATCTGTCAACACATGCATTTAGAAGTATCAAACAAAGCGGAATTGTCTTTGAATAAGATTTCGTTCGCATACTACAGTGTACCAGGCAAACTAACTAGCATTAAGATTAGGTATTAAGGTATAAAGTTAAACTACTAAATTTGGTGTAGGTAATCAGATTGCAATTCATGCTCAATTCTATGCTGTCCTGTTTTTATTGTTTTTTATTTTCGAACATGCGAGCTCTCGTAAGCGGCGCCAGCGACTCATTGTCGAGCTCGCTTGTATGTTCACAAGTGGCGAGATCATTATTTGCAGTGAAGGGTCCCTCGTCCCTTCATGGGGCAGTGGAGACGCAGCTGCAGTGATAACTGGCCAATTTGTGTGTTACGCCAACCTTGGACGTAGTGGTGTTTGGCTCGTGACGAACTCTCAGGGACGACCGCTCTATCACGAGGTACGTGAACCATATGTTATAACATTCATTCTGCCTGATAAGACCTCCGTCACTGGTAGGTAGGTACAACTTTATTCGACCATAGGTGTCGTTCAAGGGGGGAGGTATAGTCTGTCAGGTCGTGCCTGACAGCCACCTCCCCGCGGCTCTGTCCACGGCCCGGAGCTTATCCTCCAGGCTGGTCCCGGCGAGGATATTATTCCATGCCCGCTATGAGGGAGTGGCCATGAGAGAGTGGGGGAGAGGGTCCTTCCGGCAGTCCCAGATAATGTGGTTGAGAGTGGCGATCTCTCCACATAGCTTACAGTGGGGGTCGATTAGCTCCGGGTATATGTAGGAGAGGATCTGGGGGCAAGGAAACGAATGCGTCTGTAGGCGACGCCAGGTGATTTCTTGACACTTGGTCAGTTTAGGGTGAGGTGGTGGTCTCGATAGTCTCGAGATTCTATAGTAGGTGGTGATGTCACTGTAGGAGGTCAAAGGTTCCCTATTCGAGTCCTCCGGGTCGGAGGCCTGTCCCGCCGCTCGGTGGACGAATCCTCGATGATGTTGGTGGGCAGCCTCGTTCCCCGGGTTCCCCGAATGGGCCGGGACCCATACAAGTGCGATGGGGCAAGTGAAAACCTCTGCGTCGTCATCGTCCTCCCCGCTTCCATACTCAGGGGGAAATTGAGAACGAGAAGAGAGAAGGGGGTGAAGTGGTCGTAGCGTTGTAGGAGCTACGATGCCACGAGTGAAGTTGCTGATGGCGGCCTTGGAGTCGCTCAGAATTGTGGTGAAGCCTGCCGCTGCTGCAAGTGCGATGGCGACCTCTTCGGCTTCAACTGCGTTGGGGGCTCTCAGCGAGCATGCTGTGCGTAGACGGGACTCGCCGTCCCGTTTGTTGGGAAGAGAGACCACGCTGATGGCGAAGTTGTTATTGGTTGGGTATTTGGCGGCCTCTACGTAAGCCGCTTCCGGGTTAGACCCGTGAGTTTTGTGGAGAGTCCTTGCTCTCGCTTTTCTTCTTCCATCGTGGTGGCCGGCCAACATGTTCTTTGGCATTGGCTTGATGAGGAATTTCCTCCTAATTTCTGGCGGAATCGTGGCAGGGTCATTGCGCGTTGGAGAAACCCTGTGGCCAATGCGGTCCAGGATCCAACGACCCGTCCTGCTTCCTTGAAGCCGGTATATTTGCGCAGTCCTTTGCGCTTCTAAGAGTTCCTCCAGGGTGTTGTGTAGGCCGAAACTGAGTAGGCGTTCTGTTGTAGTATTGCGGGGAAGTCCCAGGGTGGTCTTATAAGCCTCCGTCACCTCCGTCAGAATTTTACAGCAAAGTTGGTAGCTTGCAGGTCAGAGCTAAAAAAAACTAAATATACTTTTCGTTCTTGTGAAACAGTCGCCTGAGGATGGATTTTCTGTGAAGACTACATGTCCATTCTTTTCCTGTTAATGCCGGCGTTTGCGTTCTGGTAAAGTCATATTCTACCATGCCAACGTCGCCTCCACACCAGCGTGTGAACGAAGGACAGAAACAAAAGCGCAGCAATCTGCCAAATTTGTTTTATTGAAGTCATCGCAAAATGTCAGCCGTAATAGCGAAAGCAATGAAGTGGACTTTTGAACTCTGTTGTTAGCAACGCAAATGAGAGATTTTTGGTGGCAATGGCCCAAATATATGATCCAGCATACGTCCATGCGCAGGCATCACAAACACTGTGTTTTGCTCAACACAACCAGTTTGATTTGAAGAGTAAGCTTTAGCTCGACAGCTCCTAATTAATCATATGGAAAAGGCCAAACTGTTCGGCTCGACTTTCCCTGCACAGGATTCGGTAGTGGTTGCTGAATTTATAAGATGTTTTATTCTTGAAAACTGTAACAGGTGCAAATGCAATGTTGGCAGTTTTTTAAACATTACTGGAAAATCAACATACCAATAGGCACTTGAAAAATTTCCGTATTTAGAACTTGGTATTCAGAAATGCAAATTATATTACGATTAAGCAAAGTGCACATATTACATGCCCTGCGGACAAACTTCATGTATGTTACAGCGCTCTAAAATATACCACTAATTTGTGAGCAGGATTTTTGAAAACCATTATAAACACTATAACCTTTCCACGTAAGCTACACATTTAAATATCAAACGTGTACGCTTCAGATGCCCTAAAAGATGGAGTTTACAGCCCAGTGGTACCAGGTTTATTCGAATATAGCACTACCTTTTTTTTCTTTTCCAGAAAAAGTTACCCAAAGGAGCTATTGACCTATGTTCGGCACCAAATAATATCAACACATATTCGCGAACAAAGGTAGCAATAGTACGAAGTTAACAGAGAGGCTGGCTCTAAGCAATGCTGCATATCCACCACACTTGGCGGCACCATGAACTAGTGAATAAATGTGTGTCACTTTCACGATATTTCGTCTTTCTAAAAGGTACTGGTGGACCTATATTCTAATTAATGGTTTTATATCATTATTTTTTTATATCTCGGCAAGTGTATACATTGGGACACATAGGGACCGAGTCTTTAGTGAGGAGTTATGAATTCCCACTTTCTTAAAACATTGTGCTGTCCTAAATAAAATTATGCATCCTACAGTTGGTACAATCATTTTTCGCTTGCAAATGCAGCAAATTTCATTCAACCCGGCCCAGTGGTTGTTTCCCGTGAGCATTTCTGCCTTTCAGAGGTATTCGAATAGGGAACACGGAGATGGTCACGAACGAAAGTTATCTTAGTGTGGAGCGATTTCAGCCTTTGTCTAGCATGTAAAAGTACGCAACATTGTATCACTTTATATGGCAACCCACCAATTTCATGGCCAGACTTGTTTGCTCGGTGTACAACATTTGGGAGCTACTTTCGTAGAAGCCGCCCTTTACTGGCAGTCCATGGACACTGACGCTTCTACGCAGTGAAGCATTATGCGCCTCAGTGCTTCACTTGGTGGGTAGCCGCTAGCGTCGCCTCAGTTCCCGGTGGTCCACTTTTGCGATAGGCTGCCGTCGACTGTCGTTGGTTTCGGCCTTAGGCCGTCCGAATTGTGACCTTTGTCGCGATGATCACCATGGTGCTTGCTGCTATCGTCCTTATTGTAGCCGTCTAGGTGTCACTGATGTCATGCGGTAGTTGCCATTGTCGTCGTCCTAATGTCATCGTTATCAAGCAATGTCTTTGTCGTCATCGTCATCAGGCCATCATTATTAGGCCGTCGTCTCCAGGAGGGGTATCTCAAGTTCCTTTCGTTCTTTTTTTAATCGCAGTGCGTCGAACGGCAATGGAGCTCGGTATTTTTAGCGCTACGAGTGAGTACGACGATCCGCAGTGATGAAAGTGTTCCCACTGAAAGAGCTCATTGGGAGGCAGTTAGAACAGGCCATAACCGGTAGAGGTACTCCTCTGAAGACAAACAGCCAAGTCTGTGACGACATTTCCGTATCGTCATAGTTCTAATCACCTGAGCATTGCCTGAATGTGTTAGTTGGTGCCCAATGTCCTTCCTGTGTGACTTTATTATGCACTGAAAAGCTATATACTCGTTTTACCTTCCGCTCACATTCAGCGCTTAAGATAAGGTCACCATGAAAAGGGGCACCTTGTTTGTCTACTTCCTTTTGTACATACATCAAAGAAACGCAACTTCGTAAGAAAAGGTGGGATGCAAATGTGAATAAAGCGGTTGTATACGGCACCATTTACCAGCAAAGCGGTAGCATATTACACTATGCACATTTTGTAGAGGGACAAGAGAGAAAGAAGAGAGGGAAAGACTAGGATTAGCCCAGGCGAATTTTCTGAAGCTCAAACTACATAGTGAGATCCAAGCATTTTGGTGTGCAGCGTTGCTTAGCAAGAAATATTCTACAGCCTTCTGACGCAAATATTGCTCTCTAAAACAAAGTCTAATAACAAGAATGAAATCAGAACAAACGAAGTAAATCTCACTTGTTTATTTCATTTAATGTGGCAAGCCATGGTAGTTGGATGACTAACGAAGGAAAGCCGTAATAATTTGGCCGGTGATTTATTTTCTTCTCCTTGTGATTCGAAAAATAGTTTCTGGAAAACAAAAAAGAAAAGAATAAGCAAATGCAGTTAGCTTTTATGCTTGCGCTACATTTTCTGGCAAAAATATTGTAAAAAACACGAATTCAAGAGCTTCTCAAAGCTGAGCAATTAAGTCATGAGATACAAGAAAATACCCCTGTCCCGTGCGATGTACTTTCAGTGGAAGCAAAAAAGGGGACAGAAGTTGCCATTGTGTGGCACCGAAAAAAGCTGCAAGTAACCACAATAAGTTTTCAAATTGTCATTGAACTATATTATGATTACGTGTCTCAGGAGTGAATATTATATAGAAGGAAAGCCCTACGCACTCTGCGCCGCATGATAGCTGCAACATTATTACTTGAGTCTTCCCTAGCATCACGACCTCTCGTTACATCCCTATTACCAGCGCGACAAATTTTAAACCATCGGGAAGACACTCTCATGTCTCTAGAACGCCAGAGTAACTAAACCTACAATAAACATCGTATACTTACACTTCTTGCGGAGAAGAGCGCCGTAGTGGAAGGGAGTGCCAAGACCGTAGCCGTAGTTCAGGCCGTAGCCGAGGAGACCGTGACCGTAGCCGTAGTGCCCCACACCATAGCCGAGGGTGCCAACGCCGTAGCCGTAGTAGACTGGGGCGGCATGGTAGGCAGCGACGGCTGGGGCCGCGTGGGCAATGGTGGCCACAGCTGGGGCGTGGTGGACGGTGGTAGTGGCAACAGCTGGAACAGCGTGGACGGCAGCGACAGCTGGGGCAGCGGCGTACGTGGCCACTGGAGCGGCAACAGCGGTGGCGACTGGGACAGCGTGGGCAACAGTGGCGACACGGGTCACAGCTGGAGCAACAGCGTAGGAGGCGACGGCTGGGGCAGCAACTGCGGTGGCGACTGGCGCGTGGGCCACAGTGGCGACAGCTGGAGCAGCAGCGTAAGTGGTGGAAACCTTAGTCACGGCTGGAGCAGCGGCGTAGGTGGAAACTGGGGCAGCGTGGGCAACGGTGGCCACGGCTGGAGCAGCGGCCAGGCCAACGCCATAGCCGGCGGTGCCGACGAAACCAGCGAAAGCACTGGTGGCCAGAGCCAGAACAATGCAGGCACGGATCTGGATAGGAAGAATGTCTCAAAGCGTTGGCAAGGAACATAGCCGAGTATCCGTATACGTCTCTGAACCTGGGCTCGTATATACCAAAAGTTCTTACGTTAGAATTCATTAGGAGCAGATGCCCCGTCTT
The DNA here is from genome assembly GCF_013339745.2 of Dermacentor silvarum. Lineage (NCBI taxonomy): Eukaryota > Metazoa > Arthropoda > Arachnida > Ixodida > Ixodidae > Dermacentor > Dermacentor silvarum. The sequence goes on from NC_051156.1 coordinate 144,010,665, forward strand.
GATGTTTGAGATATCTTTCGCTAAGGCAGCAGGCGAACGGCAAGTAAAATACGAGCTAAAGCTGTAAATTCGGCACTTGTTTTTGTTTTGAAGGTAAACAATGAAATTCCAGCTTTCATTATGCAGCAAAAGGGCATTGTTACAGATGCTGTTTATGGATTATGCGTTACATAGCGTAATATTTTACGTAGTTAATAATTTTGGTTGCCTTGACCAGTAATATAGGCACCATTACTTTTTTTGCTTAGCTGACATATACTAAAACGCGAGAAATACGATTTTTCGTTATTTCAACACCTGGTGGACGTCTTTTTGTGCGTCTGTTTTAGCGTAATTCTATAGACTTCTGGAGCAGTTGTGGAGGCGGGTAATTTTTTCAATATCAGGCGTTGCATTCGCAAGGATCAAGCATTTCCTTTATTTTCTCTGAGTATGCACTTTCCAAGGATTTCGTATAGGATGCGAACAAATAGCGTGGATTATAGTAAGATGAGCTCAGCGGAAAGATTTATGATATTTCAAAACTTTAACAATTTTTGATGTACGATGGCTTGAAGGATATTTATGCACAAAAGATTACATGGCAGTTGACAGCATAAGTGTCTTACCATCTTGACCTTACAGCCGCCGTTGTATCAACTGTGCTACGTGTGCGGTCCCTTTTATATCAATGCGTTCAGTGCTTATTCACGCACCGTATGAAACTAAATAAGAAAAAAAACATGATCTTGCATGGCCGGTACATTGAGGACCACACAATGTGGTCGCACGTAGAGTATCAGAAAAAAGCTACGCGTGTCGAACAATAATGAGGTTCGACGTTGTGATCGGTTCGCTCCGAGTGTTTTCTGCTTTTTATTTAGCATACTTAGCTAAGGCGTTGCTGTCGGCGTAGATGAAAGAGGTTCCAAGTTAATCTTCATGGATAGAATAAAAATTAGTTTCGACGATTGAAACAACGGTAAGTATAGCGGTTGAGGGCTAAGTACAGATAGAAGCAGAAGGCTGGCCAGGGCCTGTTCTTTCTGATTACAGATATTGCCTTTATCCTCCTATTGTATGTTCTCAGTGACGGGAACTTTGTGAACATTTAGCATGAGTATACAGAAATGCCATCTGGTAATAGCGGCATCTCAGCCTGATAAGAAAAATGAAATAATTGACAGGTGAGTTTGCCCAACCATTCAACTGTGCATCTCACAACTGTAAATATATTACAGTAGTAGAACAAAAACCTAAGGGTCAGTTTCGAAATATTAGCCATGAAGTATTGTCTGCTGTCTGTTAGTGTGTCAAATTTACATATACTTATACAGAGGTGTTGCAGACTCCAATGAAGGAACAGAAAAAATGGTTAGATGATCCTTAGGATATTTTCTAATGATTTATCGTAAAACAGAGGTATTAAATATGTATTTGTTGTACACTTAGTCATGTGGCGTTTTTCTTATAAAAACATTTGAATTTCTTTGTCAAAGAACATGCTTATATAATATAAATAGCGGTTGTAACCATTACCGATAAAGGGAAACTATTCCTTCACAATTGCTGATGGATGGAACTCGGTGCGTCGAACATCCTTTAAACTATGAAGTGCGTTCAGTAAGGTGCCCATGCGCAGCAGTATTCTTGAGTCAGAATTCAACTGCACTCATGTTGGAATAAGCAGAGGGCTTGCAAAAAGAGGTTACTCGCAAAAACAGATCTCGTACAAAAATCTACAACAAAATTTTATTTCAGTGAATTCCTAGTCGTTGTGGCATTCAGGGCAACACAGTGGCTGACAGTTGAGCACGCACGGCGCACTGAAAATGAGATATATTTAATACCAGTATCACAAAGTGATCCACGCAACAGTTTACATCAGTCGTCAGTCCGAACGTCGATAATTAGATGGTTGAAATATGGTGGTCAAAACAGCCTTCTGCATCACATTGGTCTAAAGATACACTTCAGAATGCAAGTAACAGCCAGCCGTTCTGTCTAAACAGTAATGCCCAGAAATATTCTAAGCACATCGTACACATCCAGACAGCGCATTGTACTGTCCGTTTTTCACACGTCCCGCCGTCTGCGCTGTTCAGCCATAATGCTTTTTACATAGTCCTAGCCATTCTTCTTGGCTCAGGTTAGCCCAATAAAGAGTTTCGCCATTCACAGTTTGGTTACTGTGTTCTGCACCGCCACCACGTGACAATATAGAGCGGCCACCGGCGCCACCGGCGCAGTCTGTCTCTCTGACCACGTGACTTGTACTTTCTCCGGCCTCGCTGCCGGATTTTCTACTTCATGAGCCACTTCATAATGCCACTTCGTAATGCTTTCGCATTAAAAGATACACGTAGTGAGGCATGTGTACTAAAAATACATGAAAATCTATGTCAACTTATGCGACACTATCATGGGCTTGTGCACAGCAAGGTGTACTTTAGAAGCGCCTCTTGTCAGCGTCCAGCCTGGCTTGTCACGGTGCATGACAGTCACATGCCACCCTAAATTAACGGTACTGCCCAAAAAGATATGTTATGTAAATGGAAAACCGAGAAAGTAGAGACAGTAGCCGCCGAGATATGCCTATAAGGAGATAGCTAACGCGAGATATAGCAGACGTACGCGGAGCATTATCAGCCCCGCATCAAGCAAGTAGTGAAGTGTAGCGTACGGAAATATTACTGTGCCAGCGACGGATGCTGGCCAGCGTTAAGGAATTTTAATTGCAGAGAATGCTCTATGGTCTAGTCGGCTTAGTGCAGTCCCTAAAGAATGCGCTGGACCTCGTATTGAGGGGAAGTGCACAGAAGGCGTTTGATAGTTTCTTCAGATCGACAAGTGCCGCACATTGGGGCATCAGCATTCGTCTTTCCTTTCTCCGTTCGCCCTATCTCTTACGGCCACTGTACGGCAGCAAACCGGATGCTCGTCGTTGGACCTCCCTGCATTTGTTCTTCTCGTTTTGTCACTCTCACTCCTTTATCGACAAAACTGTCACGATTGACTTCATTTTTTTGCCACTTTACTTCTTAATGTAGGACATCCCCTAATGGATGAAAAATCGCCTCCTCCGATGCAGTTCTCATGTGCATCGTATGCATACCAACTGATCTATCCGTGACATCCGGGACATGCAGAGGCACTGCTGTGCATTTTTCTCACTTTATCTCTCTGTTCGTTTCTGTGTTCTCTAAAGCACGCTTTTTTCATCGCCCGGAAATACCTATATTCAATGGCCATTCTCTGAGGTTAAACTGCCGTATGAGATTATACGCATCATATATTCCCCTAGGATATCACAATAAACAATATCCCGAAGATCCAAGATTACTCCAAGGAACCTAACTACACGCGAAATACGCAAAAGCAGCTTATGAATAAAAGATCTATTCTCTCTCTCAAGTGAGAAGAATGACAGTCGGGGACAAGTTTTGAACACATCTGTGCGAATGCATAGATGTGTTCAAAACGCTGGCAGTCACGCTAAGGAATGCAAAGTTAAGGTATAGCCTTATCTAATTTTGTAAACTCTCGTACATACTAAGCTCCTTTGTACTAAAGTTAATTATTGTAGCGTCAATTAAGGCACGCGAACCCGCAACCTTTGGTTGAAAAAGAACAAGTAATAAGAAATAACAACACATTCGAATGACGATGTCTAGTAATTGAATTAATGTCTCTTGAGTGCGCAGGCTTTCGCCTTCACCCTCTTTGGCGTGTGCTAAAGCGACTGTCAATTTCTTCTGCGGTGCATGGTGTGCACACCGCGATTTATTGGCCCTTAATTTCTAGACCGTCAATATATGATGTGTTGGCTAGTGATTGTACAACTCTCGCATATAGTATTTTACATGATGCAATAAGTGCCATATTAAATAAAATAGCATTTGTAGTTCATCCTGCTAAAGCGTCGGGTTCCTGTCCTTGACAAAGCCTGGTGACATGGGTTCGATTCCGCAGCATCGGATAAATTTAAAATAGCATTTGTAGTTCATCCTGCTAAAGCGTCGGGTTCCTGTCCTTGACAAAGCCTGGTGACATGGGTTCGATTCCGCCCAGCATCGGATAAATTTAAAATAGCATTTGTAGTTTATCCTGCTAAAGCGTCGGGTTCCGGTCCTTGACAAAGCCTGGTGACATGGGTTCGATTCCGCCCAGCATCGGTAAATTTAAATAGCATTTGTAGTTCATCCTGCTAAAGCGTCGGGTTCCTGTCCTTGACAAAGCCTGGTGACATGGGTTCGATTCCGCCCAGCATTCGGATAAATTTAAATAGCATTTGTAGTTCATCCTGCTAAAGCGTCGGGTTCCTGTCCTGACAAAGCCTGGTGACATGGGTCGATTCCGCCCAGCATCGGATAAATTTAAAATAGCATTTGTAGTTCATCCTGCTAAAGCGTCGAGTTCCTGTCCTTGACAAAGCTGGTGACATGGGTTCGATTCCGCCCAGCATCGGATAAATTTAAAATAGGCATTTGTAGTTCATCCTGCTAAAGCGTGGGTTCCTGTCCTTGACCAAAGCCTGGTGACATGGGTTCGATTCCGCCCCGATCGGATAAATTAAAATCGAACTTGTAGTTCATCCTGCTAACGCGTCGGGTTCTCTGTCCTTGACAAAGCCTGGTGACATGGGTTCGATTCCGCCCAGCATCGGATAAATTTAAATTAGCATTTGTAGTTCTCCTGCTAAAGCGTCGGGTTCCTGTCCCTGACAAAGCCTGGTGACATGGGTTCGATTCCGCCCAGCATCGGATAAATTTAAAATAGCATTTGTAGTCATCCTGCCTAAAGCGTCGGGTTCCTGTCCTTGACAAAGCATGGTGACATGGGTTCGATTCCGCAGCATCGGATAAATTTAAAATAGCATTTGTAGTTCATCCTGCTAAAGCGTCGGGTTCCTGTCCCTTGACAAAGCTGGTGACATGGGTTCGATTCCGCCCAGCATCGGATAAATTTAAAATAGCATTGTAGTTCATCCTGCTAAAGCGTCGGGTTCCTGTCCTGACAAAGCCTGGTGACATGGGTTCGATTCCGCCCAGCATCGGATAATTTAAATAGCATTTGTAGTTCATCCTGCTAAAGCGTCGGGTTCCTGTCCTTGACAAAGCCTGGTGACATGGGTTCGATTCCGCAGCATCGGATAAATTTAAAATAGCATTTGTAGTTCATACCTGCATAAGCGGCGGTTCCTGTCCTTGACAAAGCCTGGTGACATGGGTTTCGATTCCGCCCAGGCATGGCGATAATTTAAATAGCATTTGTAGTTCATCCTGCTAAAGCGTCGGTTCTGTCCTTGACAAAGCCTGTTGACATGGGTTCGATTCGCCGCGCTCGGATAAATTTAAATAGCTTGTAGTCATCTGCTAAAAGCGTCGGGTTCCTGTCCTTGACAAAGCCTGGTGACATGGTTCGATTCGCCGCAGAGCTGTAAATTTAAAATAGCATTTGTAGTTCATCCTGCTAAAGCGTCGGGTTCTGTCCCTTGACAAAGCCTGGTGACATGGGTTCGATTCCGGCCCAGCATCGGATAAATTTAAAATAGCATTTGTAGTTCATCTGCTAAGCGTCGGGTTCTGTCCTGACAACAGCTGGTGACATGGGTTCGATTCCGCCAGCATCGGATAAATTTAAAATAGCTTTGTAGTTCATCCTGCTAAAGCGTCGGGTTCCTGTCCTTGGACAAAGCCTGGTGACATGGGTTCGATTCGCCCAGCATCGGATAAATTAAAATAGCATTTGTAGTCATCCTGCTAAAGCGTAGGGTTCCTGTCCTTGGACAAAGCCTGGTGACATGGGTTCGATTCCGCAGCATCGGATAAATTTAAAATAGCATTTGTAGTTCATCCTGCTATAAGGTCGGGTTCCTGCCTTGACAAAGCCTGGTGACAGGGTTCGATTCCGCCCCGCATCGGATAAATTTAAATATAGCATTTGTAGTTCATCCTGCTAAAGCGTCGGGTTCCTGTCCTTGACAAGCCTGGTGACATGGGTTCGATTCCGCCCAGCATCAGATAAATTTAAAATAGCATTTGTAGTTCATCCTGCTAAAGCGTCGGGTTCCTGTCCTTGACAAAGCCTGGTGACATGGGTTCGATTCCGCCACAGCATCGGATAAATTTAAAATAGAATTTGTAGTTCATCCTGCTAAAGCGTCGGGTTCCTGTCCTTGACAAAGCCTGGTGACATGGGTTCGATTCCGCCCAGCATCGGATAAATTTAAAATAGCATTTGTAGTTCATCCTGCTAAAGCGTCGGGTTCCTGTCCTTGACCAAGCCTGGCGACATGGGTTCGATTCCCGCCCAGCATCGGATAAATTTAAAATAGCATTTGTAGTTCATCCTGCTAAAGCGTCGGGTTCCTGTCCTTGACAAAGCCTGGTGACATGGGTTCGATTCCGCCCAGCATCGGATAAATTTAAATAGCATTTGTAGTTCATCCTGCTAAAGCGTCGGGTTCCTGTCTTGACAAAGCCTGGTGACATGGGTTCGATTCCGCCCAGCATCGGATAAATTTAAAATAGCATTTGTAGTTTCCTCCTGCTAAAGCGTCGGGTTCCGTTTGACAAGCTGGTGACATGGGTTCGATTCCGCCCAGCATCGGATAAATTTAAAATAGCATTGTAGTTCATCTGCTAAAGCGTCGGGTTCCTGTCCTTGACAAAGCCTGGTGACATGGGTTCGATTCCGCCCAGCATCGGAAAATTTAAAATAGCATTTGTAGTTCATCCTGCTAAAGCGTCGGGTTCCTGTCCTTGACAAAGCCTGGTGACATGGGTTCGATTCCGCCGCATCGGATAATTTAAAATAGCATTTGTAGTTCATCCTGCTAAAGCGTCGGGTTCCTGTCCTTGACAAAGCCTGGTGACATGGGTTCGATTCCGCCCAGCATCGGATAAATTTAAAATAGCTTTAGTTATCCTGCTAAGCGTCGGGTTCATGTGACATGGGTCGATGCCCATCAGTAATTTGCGTCCCAGGCCCCCTTCCAGTGGCACATACCCACCTACCTACCGAAGTGAGCGTCAGATACCTTCACTGAAGAGCGGCGCACACCTACTGGCACATTCCCAGTCACCCAAGTTGGCGTCAAAGAGGTTCACTGAACACCAGCGCAGACCGAGTGGCACATACCCCGTGCTTCAAGTCGGCGTCGAAGTGTTTCACTGAGTCGCAGTATCTACCCAGAGCCGCATCTACAATGACCCATGTCGGCGTGAAAGAGGTTCGTTGAAGAACGGCACATATGTAAACACTGCCGCATACGCAGTGTGGTCGATGGTTGGTTTTGAACCTTGTTACCTCAGCACAGCCACGGATGCACTTCCCATTCGGCCCTGACCACCTGGTCACCCAGATATGTGGACAACCTATAGACACATAGATAGATAGACTGTTAGCCCCCGGAAAGTGCATGAAAGTACCTGAAGAATGCTAACACATTAAAACAACTGCGCTCCTGTCTTCATGTTCTTTTGCCTCTGTGATGGTGTTCTTCGCACGGGATTAATTATTGTTCTAAAGCAGTCAAATTCTAATGTAAATTGCATCTATGATCATAAAATAAAAACTTAACGTCGGTTGTTTATACTGGAAATGTGACATTATTGTTAATAAAGGTAGAGTTAAGTGTTAATGTATATTAGGCTGGCTATGTAACAGAAACAATTGCGGTCAAATTGTACAATTCACCTCATTTCTCACGCGGGACTGCAAAGCGCTGCTCATGGTCCAACCTCCTGTGATGACGTAGAATGGTGACTTGAAATTGAGTTGCCTTCGTGTTTCCCGCTTGAAAACAGTGTGCAGTACAACAGCGTACCTTAATAAATACAGCGACGTATGTCCGTGTCATGTGTTAGAAGAAGAGGAGGTACCCGGCCAAAAGTGGTGCCGCGAAGTCAACAACAAGGAACGAAACGGCCGCAAGCTGCACTGCCCTGGCTTCATAGAAAACGAAGAAGACAGCAAGTGCCCCCAGGAGGATAAATGAACACACAGAAAAAAATATACAGATCTCTGCACGGTGGCAATCGATGTAAGCGAAGCTTTCTGTGCTGTGTGTTCATTGACTGTATTTGGTGGTAATTTCAACGGCATCTGGCAGTGATTCATCATCATCATCATCAGCCTATATTTATGTCCACTGCAGGACGGGGGCCTCTCCCTGCGATCTCCAATTCCCTGTCTTGCGCTAGCGTATTCCAACATGCGTTGCGAATTTCCTAACTTCATCATCCCACCTGGTTTCTGCCGTCCTCGACTGCGCTTTCCTTCTCTTGGTATCCATTCTGTATCTATTCTGTAACATTCTGTTGTGGTGGCGTGGAGCAGAGGTAGAACACCTGGCTTCAAATCTGGCAGTGATTATGTAGTGTTAAATGTAACCTTGCGTGCACCACTTCGCAAATTGCGCACTGCGAGACGTGTTTGCTCGGGGCATTGTTGTGCGCCATTGTCTATAGCCTGCGAGCACGTTAGACTGTCATTCCCTCGCACGACGCATCGCATAGTGGGTGCCGATGGAGGGCGCGTTTTATTATCATAGTAAAGCTTTTTTATATTGAAGCCTTTAGATAAATAGCTGCTGCCACGTACCGTGCCCGAATGACCAGTGCCCGCTGGTCACCTGGATTCCCGACGAAGAGCAGGGTCTCCCAGTGTTGCAGGGTAGGTCTTTGCATATGTGGCTGAAGTGTTGATGGTGCCGGACCACCACTCGCGTATGGTGTTTTCGACGCCGGGTGCTTTAATGTGGCTTTGAGACGGCACGCCCTGCGTCAGTTATTGGCATGAACAAACTTGCACGGTGCTTCTTTCAGAAATAGCAGAAATGTGCAGTACCATACCTTAAACTATTATTGTTATTATTACTATTATTTCGCAAGTTTCATGACACAGGTCTCTGCGCCGGTACTTCAAACGGGACAAGTTGACACCATTTAGTGACCTCAGCAAAGCTTTTGATGTAGTCAGCCACTGACGGCCTGTGATCAAGCTTACGCGCTTGATATTGGGTTATGATGTCAATCCCTTGCGCAGGTATCTTCTTTATAGATCACGTAATAGTAACGTCAATGGCCAAACGTCTTGTTTTTACATGGCAACTGTAGCGGCATTTGATCAGTGTTATAGGACCACTCCTTTCTTAATTTTTCTTAATGATGTTCTTTCCGCTACTCGGAATTATTCTTTCCTTCTATATGCTGACGACATCAAGATCTCAATAAAATTCTCACTGTTGATGACTGTCGCACCCTGCAGTCACACCTGTTTTTTTTTCTAAATGGTGCAAAGATAACCTCACCTTGAATACTGCTAAAACTGAAGTCATGACTTTCACACGCAAAACCTGCAAACATTTGTATTGCTTATTCGGTAGATTCTGTACCGTTGTGTAGGTTTGTGTGGTCAATGATCTCGGTGTACTTTTTGATGCGACCTTACACTTTTCTTCACCCTAAACGCGTTGGAATGCGGAGTATGCGCTCTCCTTGCTCTGTTTGCAGATTGTCGAGGGAATTCGTCTTCTACACCGTTGCGCCAATTGTACACAACTATCTATCTTCGTGCCTTCTGCCCTTCTCATCGTCCTTAATTGTATTTACTTTTGCTTTGTAGTAGGTGCTCCCTTTTTTTTCAGAAGTGTTCTTTTTATTCACTGTTCTTTAATATATTCCCCTGCAGTCTTTTCTTGTTGTTTGAATGTATCCTTGCGCTTGCACTCAGACTGTAGGCTTGTTCCAGGGCACGTTAAATAAGCATGACTAATTATTATTATTTTTATTAATAATAATTAGCAGGCGGCAGCGACACATTGGCCTGTTAAACTGTTCGCCTGTACTTTCAGGTATAGTTTCTTTGCAATATTTTACTTCTCATTGTACGAGAAGTGCTGCCGACTGCCAAGAGTTGATTGCATAACCTGTCGCGATGTCTGAAGACAACATTTGTATTTCCTGTCAAAAATGTCTGCCTAGTGATGGACGGATTGTGACATACGTGTTGCGACTGCAAATATTCATATCATCTCGGACAGACTTGCTCAGGTATTGCCCCCGATGCATTTAATACCATGGGACAGGCGAAACGTGAAGTTTGGACTACAGGACCTGCAGAGCTAACAAAAAATCGCATCATTTCACTCTACGGGCAACCATGGTGGGATGCGAAAGCATCGCGGGTTGTGCGCATCGAGTTCCGTTTCGTTTCACTTGGCAACACAACCCAATGAAAGTTAGAGTGAGAGAACGCTTTATACTGCGCCGCGACACTTGCGCCGCCTACCGGCGTACCCTTAGAGAGAGGGAGAGAGAGAGAGTTATATGCAATGATTTGCTGTGCCGCGCCTGTGGCGGAGAGGGGGAGAGGGAGGAGGGGAGCGCACACCTGCGTAGGAGAGGAGAATGAGGGAGAGTTGCGCATGCGCAGTATGGGTGCGGACGCCGCAAAACGGACACTGCCCCGAGCATAAGATGCTCTCGCATCTAAAACAATCTCTTTCTTCTTCCCAGTCGGATTTCGCTCAGCCGGCAGGCAATAATGACGCTATTTTAGCTCTTGTTACGGATATCAAGTATGTAAAAAAAAAAGCTTAGAAGTACTACTGGCCCTTCAAGGATCAAGCTCAAGCAAGTTGACTCAAGCAAGTTGACTCGCTGTTGCTTCCGAAAGCATAATTCTTGAAGCTGACGAAGACCGTCTCCGATCTTGAAGACGCTGTCACTTTCTTATCAAATCAGTGTAAGGCCAAACGCGAACAGCTCAAGATGTCTGAAGATGCCGCAAACACCAGAAACAAAGAAATTCAAAAACTAAATGAGACTGTCCGTGCTCAGGGTGAGATATTGCAACGATTGCAACAGGAGCAAAATGAATCTGAACAGCACAGCAGAAAGGCAAACTTGGAAATCCGTGGTTTGCCGGTTGCCGATAAGGAAGATTGAAAAAATTACTGAATTATCTTGCTGCGAAGATTGATTTACCTGAATTTTCTGCTGATGATGACATCGTTGCTGTCCACCACCTTTCTGGCAGGACAGATACTATCCCGCCGGTCTTGGTTCGTTTCTCAACGGTAAACATGAAAGGAAATTGAATCAAAGCTCGTACAAAACTTCGACAGATCTATGAATTGGAAATGCTCCCGAAGCTCTACTTCAATGACAATCTAACCAAAGCAAATCGGTATCTGTTCTGCCTTGCAAGGGCCGCAGGCAAGCAATAAAGTACAAGCTTGTTTGGCTTAGAAGAGGCAAAATCTTCGCTAAGAAGGACGAAGACTCTCCCCTCATTCGCATTAGCAATGAAACGGATGTTGAAAAAATCCAATGAATATGACTCCGTCCATTTTACCTGATTTTCCAAACTTTCGAAGTTTTAAGGACAGCTTCGGTCCGAATTCTGAATTAGACTTTATTTTGGTTAATATAAATATTCTCAGTCTACGTAAATACTAGGATGAGTTTAGAAGTACAGCAGAAGATTCAACAAATTTCGTAGATGTATTTGTGCTAACCGAAATAATATTCCCGAATCAAGCGCACAGTTCTTTGTAATAAAAGGTTACTGTGCAAAATTTGTGACTCGTTCGCACCGTCGAGGGGGTGAATAGCAGTTTTTGTGAACGAAAAATACACAGTATCATACATTGATGTATATTTCACTGATGCCGAATGGCTGTGTTAAATGTAAGCGTTTTTCAGACTACTCTTACTTTGTTAGCGCTCTACCGGCCTCCTGCAACAGCGTAATTCGCTTCATACTAGAATTAGAAACTGTTTTGAAGCGTTTCAGTTATGAGGAGGTGTTTTGCCGCACCGGTGACTTAAATATTGATATATTATCCCAGGCAAAACTCAAGTGTCCGATTATTTATCTGCCCTCTCTGCTTTTGGCGTACCCGCCGCGGTGGCTCAGATAGCTAAGGCGTTGCGCTGCTGAGCACGAGGTCGCGGGATCGAATCCCGGCCGCGGCGGCCGCATTTCGATGGAGGTGAAATGCAAAAACGCCCTTGCGCTTGCGTTGTAGTGCACGTTAGGTAGTCAAAATTAATCCGGAGCCGCCCTACACTACGGCGTGCCTCATAATCAGAACTGGTTTTGGCACGTAAAACCCCAGAAAGAAGAAGATGCTTTTGGCGTAGAAAGCGCGGTCAACACATTCACACGTGAAGAAGTTGTGAATGGCCGAACAACACATTCTTGCTTAGATAATATCGGGATACGGGTGCCTAATCACGATCGGCATTCATGCGTGCTCACGCAGCGCTTAGCACACCACTACTGCACTGCCTGTCGTTTTAGCTTGAGGCGCCTTTTCAGCACACCTCGCGGTGGGAAAGTAAATAACTCAGATAAACGAATGCGCGTTGCCTTTGTTGATGAACGCAAATTGGACAAGATGATTGTCAAGTTCGATTGGTCTTCACTGATTGTTGCCGGGTTGCCAGTGTTGATTTATGAACAATTTTGTTCGCAAATACCCAGTTTTCAAGAAGCCGGTACTCGAATTGTTATAACTAAACAGAGAAGAAGTCGCAACTGGCTGACCGTGGAAATCATGAATGCAATCGCCTACCGAGATTTGCAATGTAAACGGTTTAAACGAGCTCCATGCAATGCTGATCTTCACGCCAGCTACAGATTCGCATAGAATAAAGTCGTCGCCCTTATCCGATGCGCAAGTGACGGTACTTTCAACGTCAGTTTCACTTATCTGTTGGAAACCCGGCGAAGACGTAGTCACTGATAAACCATCTACGCGGTAAAGACAGTGCGAATTCAAAGCTAGCCGACGCTTTCCAAGTGATCTTGCGCAGACAGCCACACTATTCAATCAACATTTAGCACGCATTTCAGGAGCAACCTCAACAGTGCCCGCTGTCCAATCTGGAAAAGATAAAATCATATCAGCTTCTGCGTTCTTACCAACGATGACGTTTGACGCACTCGCAAGAATTGTTGCTGGTTTAGACGACACAAGCCAGCTGGTATAGGCAGTATAGCGGTATCTTTGCTCCAACGAAACTTCGACGCACTATCCAGTATCCTTCTTGCCATACTCATGGATTCCTAGAGACCGCCACACTGCCGACGGAATTAAAAAACGGCCATTGTAACGCCATTATTTAAAGGAGGAAAGAAAGGTACTGTGGACAGTTACCGACCTATTTCGATTTTTTCTATCATGTCACAAATATTAGAAAAAATTTTCTTAGAACAATGACTTCATTTCTAGATAAGTTTTCAGTCATATCAAGCCGCAGTTTGGTTTTGTTGCGGGACGGGGCACCATTGCTTTGCTCGAGGAATGTTCAGACGAGGACTAAACACAGCTTTAGAAGAAAAACATGTTTGCATGTGCATTGTTTCTTGACACTTCTAAAGCGTTCGATACTGTGAACCATGAACTCCTGCTTGAAAAACTATACCTGCTCGGCTTCAGGGGGCCTTTTTACTACTTCCTAAAAGTTATTTGTACGGCCGCTCGCAGGTGATAGCTTTGGACAACCAGTTATTCATCAATATCAAATTACCTCTAAAAGCTGGAGTGCCTCAATATATTTATAAATCACTTTTCGTCAGTGGTATCGAAGTGTTTGATATTTCAGTATGCCGATGATACTGTCCTTTTAATAAAACATGTTTGTTACTCAAACGCCATTGAGTTACTTCAAGAGAGTGGTATGATGCAATAGCCTGGTTTGCTAACAACTGTTTGTCACTAAACAAGAAAAAAAATGTGTGTTTTAGAAATCCGCTTTAGAAATCCAAATTTGCCACTGTTTCTGCACTGTCCAAATTGCCAATCGTGTCAGTGTGTCCCCGTAGAATATGTCAACTCTATTAAATACCTTGGTGTTTTCTTTGACAGTGATCTCTCATGGAATGAACATGACATATATTTGCGGCAGGCTCAGAAGTGTTTCATCGCTACTTTTAACATTAATTCTTGTTCCGATGCCTGTAAAAATCACTATTGCGCACGCCTTAGCATACAGTGTATTACGTTATGGCATTACATTATTCGGTTTTTGCTCTTCTCGATGGCAGTGTCGAATTGATAGAATTCTAAAATATATTAAATCTATTGCATATAACTCTTTCTCGGCTGACAATGTCAACTTAATTATACGTCTCGGTCTTCCGTCATTTAAAACATTGTTCACTGAAAAGGTTGTGGTAAGTATTTCTAGAAGCCCGACTTTAAACAGGAATATATTGCTCCCCGTGCCCTGCGGAAAACAGTGCGTTTTATGGTACCCTACTGCAATACAATATTTGGGAAAGCTAGCAGCTGTGCTTATGTCCCAAATATTCAATGACCTACCTGATCATGTATTTACTGCAACCACAAAACGAAACAAGAAAAAAGATGTTGAAGGCATTATCTATGTATAACACTAAATATTGTTGTCTTTCCTCGTTATATTGTTTCTTGTCTATCTGTGTCACTGACTTCAGAGAGTTTCTGTGTTATTTAAACTTCATTTTCTTGATATGAGATTCACCAACTTTTAATTGCTATACGTGTGGCCATCTGGTTTCGGCTTGCCGACGTGCCGGGCCAAGTCACGCAAGCCATTTCCTTGGCTTTGACGGGCCTGCCTTCTGAGTACGAATACTGTAAGATGGCAATAATAATAATAATAATAATAATAATAATATTAAATAATTAATAATAAAATAATAATAAATCTCCCTCTGGTCTGTTGTGCGTGAGTACAAAGGTGAACAGTGCACTTTCTCAATGCTTTTGCGGGGCTCACGCGTAATTACGGCCTTCCAGAGGGCATTGTGTCGATCGACGGCCAGGGAATCCTATAGGGCATTGTGACAATGGATAGGGAGTTACAGAAGGCTGTGTTGCGATGCCACCGAAGTTCGTTGGAAATGTCTCCCGCACCTGCCATATACATTATACACGTTCTCAACAACCCCCGACACGGCGTGAAAGACCAGCAGCGGCAGCAGCAGCAGTCGAAAAGTGGATGGATCGGGCAAAGAAAATTTCTCTTTAATAAGACGAAGGAGAGTTGACGTGGCCTTGGAAGAGGCAACAGGTGCGCTTGAGCCCTGTGGTGGGAGGCGAACCGGTGGCATCGGCAAGAAGGAGTTGAACAGGAGGGGGACACCAGCGGTGCCGCACCTGTCTGGCTTCCTTCTTTACGCCCCGCGGCTGCGCTCAGGGATCTTTGGCCAAGGCTCGTTCCGGCGACAACGGCTCCATTCTACGCGACCGGGACCTCTCCCATGCCTCATCAACGCTGAACCTGCCTTGCCCTAGGCTACGATGGCACCGCCGATGCAAAAATAAGCGAGCGACACTGAGTGCTAAAATAATTATTACATATGGTTGTGACAGTGAACCTTACTGGGTGATTCCCGAATCTACTAGCCCATTATTCCAATACCTGCAATGCACAGCTAGATTAGCTTAACCGGCGCATTATGTTTACTTACTGGTGTTCGTCGCATGTAATTTATTTTTTTCTGCAGTTAATAAATGTGTACGTGCTCTTTCTCGATTATATTCCTGTTTCTGTCTGATACGCCGAGAACTGTTGCAGACCGACACATTTTGGGCCCAGCACAGTGAAAATGGAAGAAGCTGCCAGGATGAAACGCAGAAGATTAGGTGGCACTTGAACAGATGCCATGGCCGTGAGTTTGCTGGCGCCACCGCCACGCCATGCCATGAATCTATCGACCAGACACGCCACAACAGTTCGTGTGTGAAAAGAGTGGCGCCGTATGCTTTTCTCAACTTAACTGCGCTTTTATGCAGTGGCGTGGCCTTGGGCGAAAATGTTGCCTTGCGGCAGGCGTTGCTCAGTGTAAAACAATGCTCAAAGGACGCAACGGCGCGTTTACGGAACGAATGCCGGCGACATCGCACGTTCAGAGTTTTGGAAACAGGTTGTAAGCAACAGCCGGTAGGATACGTTTTGGTGGTTTGTTAGGCGTCACTGCTTTACAATGTGATGTACAGCATGTTTCCTTGAGAAAGGAAAAAAAATGCACGACTTTCAAAGTTAAAGTAGTTGTAAATTGAATAAACGGTACGCTAGCTGCGCGAATTAGGCTTGTATTGGTTGTTGTACAGGGTGGCCTGCGTAGCTTCTTTCAATATTTCAAAATATACGAGTGCCACGTAGATGTACCGAACAAAGGCAATCTTGTTTGGCGTTATTGGAGCAAGTCAAACATTTTTTAGTATTTCGCCTAATTTCATTAGTTAATATTGATTCTCAAATATCCAAATTATCAATTAGAAAATTGCAGGTCATCAGCGTGACTAGCCGCGCGGCACGTTTTTTTTTTTTTTTGTGTTTCGCGGGCTTTCTTTGAGGCTTGGGAAAAGCGTGCCTTTTTTAAATCTTTTTTCGTTCCAGCTCGACCAGTCACTACATCTGGCTTATTCGCTACCCTATACGAAGAGGCACCAAGCTCACCACGTATGGGCTTAGTCACGAAGATTTCTACGTGCATCAAAACATCATTCCAGTTACTTAAAAGTGGGCGTGCAAAGACGGACGCAAGAAGGAACGAAACGAACAAAGGATGAAAAGGACGGCGTTTGTGCGGTCAGTTTTCCTTCTTTATTGCGTCCGTGTTTGGCATGGCACCCTTTCAGTAACATGAAAGCTACGTTAGTTAGGCTGATAATGTTGAACTCCCCTGGACATGTTCGAAACAGGACGCCTCCGGCTACTCATTTCCTTCATTTAGAAAATGTAAATCTGTATTACGCAAATAATTAAAGCATTGTTAAATGATATGGACGATTATAAAAACTAGAGTTCAGCCTGTGCTGAGCGAACAGAGCAACACAGAACAGAACAAAACAGAGCGAGAAAGGCAAAAATTCAAGCAGGAATCAACCCGGGACAAAAGCCATGGGCCGATGATTACTGCTATGCACAAGTTCATTGAAGCATAAGGAAAGTTACACTGCTAGGGCACCAACCATGGGACAGTTTACTTTATTTTTCATAAATTTGTGAATAGGCCTTCTCAAATTTCTGTTAGCATTGAGTTTGTCGAATGCTTCGTTTTGAATGTTTGCCTTTACCCCCTTTTGGTATTTTGTTTAGTGCACTTTTCGAGCAACCCAGTGTGGCCAATCTCCCTGGGAATACGAGCTGTGGTTGAGGCAACAATAACAACAACACCTTTATAAAATCCTCCCTAATGTTTTGAGCACGAACATATATTCAGGTGAAATCAGATCACTTTATTGCAACATCGCAATCCAAAGAAAACTTATGTTGAGGGCCGTGACCAATAGCCACAAAACGGCTAATACTAACAAAGAAGTCTTGTCTGGAAGGAACGCTGCAAATTAGAGGGCACCAACAGCCTAGAGTTAAAGTAGTTCACCAAATGCCATTTGATTGCAGCAAAATGCCGAAGTCGGTAGCGTTAGTAGCCGCCTTTGGTGGGTCTAAGAGGGGAAGTCCATAAACGCGTTGACTCTGTTCTCGTCCGCCATTCGACAGGCATTCGGCGAGGGGCTTTTGGTGTAGGCAACACGAAGGCGAAATCGATGAAACACAGTGTTTCATGCACACATAGTTTTATTGTATATGTTCTGCGCTCGGCACAATAAGTCTTCTGGCCTCTTCATTGCCGAGATGACCTTCTGGCTGAGAGTTCTTGCATTTCTTTTTCAAGTTTTAAGAGCCAACAACAAATTGATGCTTGTTGTTCCATGCTCGGTTGCACGTTCTTCCAATAATTCGGTTTGTTGTTTCTCAAATATGACAGTATGACTGGGAAACCACCGACATGGAAAAGCAATTTCATGAGTGCCAGTTCCGTCAGTACTATCTATAATCCCCGCAATCTTAACCAAGTTTTAGTTGTTTAGACTTTGCAAAGTAGCTCAAGTGCAAAGTGCGAACCTGCTCGAGCACTTTTCGGGAACTTGAATCGTCGCAATAAATGTTCTTGCTTTTATATTCGCTTGTAGTATTGCGGTCATTGGTTTATATTAACGCGACAGATTAAATATGCATTGCACGCTTAATGTCGCTGCACGAAAATCACACACGGATCTGCCTTAAGTGCAAGAGCCATCAATGCACAGTTGCTTTGTGCTGGCGTTCTGGATGTAAATGGAGAAGATTGCTAATTGGTGCGGCAACGATTGGTCAAACTTGTAACTTTTGAATCAAATCTTTCTTTTGTAGCTCGCCGGGTAGTCTCAGTGTGACGAGAAGGTATGCCGTCTGCGTATTGGCACGTCAGTTTAGACGTGCCAATACGCAAAGACACAAAATAAAACAAATTTTACCACGGAAAGCATTTTACGACAGGTGAGATAAAGCTGTGCTGAATGAAAAATATGCGCGTTCGATGGTGGGATCTGAACAACAATCCCACAGCACAGCCACTCATAAGGCAAGAGGCTCTGTTTCGCTTATGTTTTTTTGCAGTGCACTAATGACTATTTCTGATAGCACAAACAAATAAGTTGTTTAGAACTAATCCCACTTACACCCCGACCAAAGGCATACAATGACCCCCATAAAAGTTCCTACTCACCCTCGGCATGTGTTGTTCAGGCAATAACCAACTTTGCAGGAAACACGAAGATGGCAGTAATACAATAGCTGCAGATGCATCCATGGCATGACAAAAAAACAAAAACAACCTCACCACTCCTTGTCTCGTGCAAGCAACAGCGCTTTTAGACAGTTGGCGCGTGCACCATGCCGCGTCTAGTATAGCCACAATTTGCTTTTAAAATTCAAAGCGTGCCTATTTCTCCCGTTTTTTCTTTGAGAGATGACGGGCTTAGACGCTATGTGATATTGCACTGCTGTGGGGATCAGCTGAAGTCGTTGACAGAAAGGCCACGTTAGGCTCGCGTGTTCGCTAACACCACTACACACAATAAAAGCTCGCCACACATATGCGAGAAAGTTCAATGTGCAGCCGGGCGTATCGCCGTCTTTCAGTGCTCGACAACGAACTGCAGTCATATGACAGCAAAAAAATAAAAGAAACACAAAAGTTAGTGTAGTATGACATAAAACAGTAAAAGCTTCGGCAAGTATATCCGATTATATCTAAAGCATCTTTTTCTCGACATTTCAGGAAACTCATAGTTATGGATAAATTCACAGTGGCAATGCTTCATCACAGTGTTCAGAAACGGGAAACGGGAAGCTAATTGCATCCGAACAATTACGAATGCAGATACAGCCGTTAGTAAGTGCGTTGTCATGAGCGCGTCTTTTCACTCGTTTCCAGGACTACGTGGCGTCCGAACACGTTATTTTTCATCGAGATACAATAGAGGGTCGCTCGAATTTGCGTACTCTTGACACACCACTTTGTCAGTTGGACATGCACACACTATTTCACCCTGTGCACTAAGTCATTATAGCACTTTTTGCGTGCGTCATCGCCAATTAATTTGTATTGCACGTCGTAGTATAAACGCATCTTTTTTCATGACAGCTGTACATTTTAATCGTAGGCCGGTACAATCAAGCTATTATTTTTATAGCTTTCAATTTCACGCTTCTTTGTCAACGCTCCACATTTATCACCAGTATCGGCTGGTCGCGAGCGGTGGATGATATAAAAAGAATATAATCTAGCGAAAAGACGTGTGCATTGACATTTGCGACACTTGTGAGAACATCGATGCCAGCGATGTGACTTTGTATGTCACCGTTATTTGTATGTTCTTATATTATTGTGTATGCATATTTCTGTGGTGTCTGTTTTTTTACACGCATTGCATTGAACTTGTTTGTGAACTGAGAAGTTTTGTGTCACGACTTGTCAACTACTCGCGGTAATTTCTTTTTGAATGTCTTTGTATTGCCAGGACTTTGTTATTACAATACTGTTGAACTTTTTAATGCACAAAATTCATCCTGACCTACATCTAAACAGAAGTAAAAAAAACTTACCTTATACCTGTCCCAGAGTCGTTGTGCGCTCTAGCCCGCCGTTGGCTGTGGCCAGTATTAATGTTTCGCCTCTAGTACTAAGTAGCTTCTGCCGATAATATTGACAGGTTTGCGGCAAGTGGCGATGCTTAGTTGTGGTGTTCCAGCACGTACACGACAAGACTGAGTTTCATATTCTGTTACATCATTACATGCGTCGACATTGATGTGTTCCAAACGGTTCTTCACTACCAGCTTACAGGAACCTGACAAGCAAAAAGTTATGAAGACAACATCTATGTTTTTTAAACGTCGAAAACTTCATGGGTGGTAACAGTCTGGCTTATAGAAAACACTCTCACAAAAGAACATTTTCCAGGACAAATCGAGTATATCCGCAGAGCACCTGTTTTAAAAGACTAGATAACTCTTTATTGCGCTTGCAAAGGTCACTTCTCCACGGATAATACGGTTGTATGGTTTGTAAAGTAATATTTTCGGCGCAGACAAGCCTCTGTCGCTTTTCATATCGTCCGTTATTTCTGTAAGAGACGTAGGAAAATGAATAAGCATAACACCGACAGTTCAATATTAACAAAAATGGAAGTGGCCGTTAGTCTAATGGCATAGCATTCGCAAGTGTAGGGAGTCCTGCCAATTTGTTTCAGTAGGTTTGTTTCAGAAGTTTAAGGTAAGCTTCTGGCAAGTATTTATTTGGGGCCAAACAATGGAAAAATTGCCAATGAGCTCCTAAACTGAGCCAGACAGGTTCCCAACAAAAGGTTATAACAGCAGGCTGTGTCTGGTATTTTTGTGCGATCTTTCATCCAGAATTGTTAAAGAATTTGTTTACAGAAGCAATTGCAATATTTTTTTTCAAAGTATGAAGGAGTTATCACACGTAACCTACAGCAATTAGGAAATTTCCTGCGTGCTTCCGGAGCATTGGCATCGTTACAATTACGGACATACGTCCTTTCTTTCGCGTACACTATTTCTCCCCCCAAGTTCCATCTTGAACATGTGGGACATCTGAAAACGATGAAGATGTTGGATATTTCCGAAATTAAATACCAAATAACACATTTGTCCTATTTTACCACAAGTGTGCCTCATTGCCCATACTGCTAATAACGTTTCCCACATGCGAAGTATGACATGTTCAATATGCAATTTAAGTTTAACTCCACGAGCTCCAATGGTAGTCTCAATAACTTTCATCGACCCTCTGGAACGGACGGTTACAATACGAAAATTCTCCGCAGCATTTAGTCGCAATAAAATCTTCACTTTTAACTTTTAAGCATTCTGCTTATCGTCTTCCTTCGTAAATTATTCATTTACTCACACTTCCGACGGCGGAAGGAGGATCAGATATTGCACAGGTGTACCGAGACCATAGCCGTAGTTGAGGCCGTATGATCCTAGGCCGTATCCGAAGCCGTAGTTTCCGGTGCCGTATCCGAGGCCGCCAACGTTGTGCCCATAGACGGGAGATAGCTGCACATTTGTACTCTCGACTGGAAGTGTGATACGTGGTTGTCACCTTCGTCAGCGTCACTGGTACTGTAGCAAGTGTGGTAATCGTTGCTGGGGCATGGTAAGTCGCAGCCACTTGTGGTCACGCCTCCTGGGAGCTACTACAGGCGACACAGCTGGAACTGCGTGTGCTGTCACCAATGGTAGGGAAGGAACATGTGCTGCGCCTGCGGGAACGAGGGAGAGATATAGCCCTGCGCCGGAGCGTAGCCACACTGTGGGCAAATCCAGTCACGGGTAGAGTATCCAATGCCTCTAGACACGCCGAAGTGGCTAACACCGTAGCCGAGACCGAAGCCAGCGCCGATGTAGCTGGCGAACGTGCCGGTAGTCAGTGACAAGACTAAAGCGCCGTTGAAATCTAGGGGAAAAAGCAGCCCACATTTACACTCCGCCAAGTTGAAAATATCAGAAAACCACTGCTCTATCGAATATTCAGGGCACACGAATTCAGATTTTTTCTAAACTTCTTCAGGGACATAAGCAGAATAGTTTTCTGAGTTCACAAATAAGTACATGATCTGGAAAGCTTGTAGCATAGTGCCCCTGATACACCATTTCGCTTCTACATAGCCTATGTCACTATCAGCAATGAAAAAAAAAGAAGTTACAGAAATTAATTTACACAAGAATTGAGTTGGACATGGGAAACAAAAAGTAAACTAATATTGAATCACATAACATAACTGACGTCAGAGAATGAAACATAATTAAGTTCACATGCACACTGATTTTAATTACAATGAGGGTATGTTGCGCGATCATTCCCTTTGTTTCATCTCGAATAATAACATTGATAATAATGTTAACAATAATATGAAAACTGACCCACAGTTCTCGTCTCTGCAGGGCGTAAACTAATGGTGCATATCTAGTGCTCCCACGTCGCTCAACACAAGCAAATGATGATTGGACTTGCCCTAGATTATACACGAGTAATTGAGGATTCCCACTTTTATCCAAGTCGATGCAACTAGATTAAACGTCTATTATTACGAGCTAGTTAACAGAAACTTTAGTTTTATTTCATGGTCCAATCAATTAAGCATCGATATTTTCTCTGTGCCTTCGAACCCCTTTCACAAAGATAAGTTCATCTTCTTTGTGGTTCCCCGATAATCCGATGCGCCTGGCCACACGCTTGAAACGGGACATTAGGCCCGCGAGATGTGCGCTGCGCACCAGGGGCGTAGCCAGAAATGTTTTTCGGGGGGGGTTCACCGGCCCGACCAGGGGGGGGGGGGGGTGGGGGGACAAGATTCTGCTTTTCTCTCCGTGACGTGATCGATAATAATATCGGTAGTTAAGCAGACTCTGTACATGTATATCAAGACATAGCCCCCCCACCCTGCGTGTGCGTGTGCTTGCGAAGAAATTAAGTAAAAGTAAAGTAAGATCAAAAAAAAATGTCACAGTTTCGCCCTAAGGGCGAAGCAATGAATGCGATAGCAACACAGCAATGTCATACGAAGTAAGGTGAGCGGCTTTGGTAGCAATATGAATTGTAGTAAACATGAGCTGATTAAGTAAGCAGGTGTGCTGCGGCGTAAGTAGACGACATGAAGAGAGACTCGATGACCACGAGAAGGCGCGTGTGAAACAGTGCTGTTGATAAAAAGCGCTTCCGTGGGCAGCGCGTGCGAAGGGACACACCTTGGGCGCTGGCACTGCCGATCGGGCAGCATTGCATGTGTAGCGTGCGTTGGAAAATGTGGCCCTACTATTACTAACTGAATGAACAAGCGTTGTGTGAGCGCGCACAAACAAACATGAATAGATCACACTGAATGACTGCAGACAACGACCGTCAAACGTCTGCAGCAAGCGGATACGCCACAGCGGGTCGAAGGTACAGTCAACCACAAAAGTTTGCGGACCACGCGAGCACGTGCCAGACTGCCTATCCGCGCCACCTAGTGGTACGCCACCTAGCGGCCTGACAGGGGCGCTCTCCCGGATATGAGCCCTCCTGGTACTCGCCTGCCTGTTAATTTTTATTCCCGTGCATGACATTGTTAGTTCGTTGTGTTGACGCAGAGCGCTGGTCTGCGATAAGGCCGCCACATATCTGGCTTGATAGCATGTATCGGAGCAATCACTGCCAACCTTTGTCGACTGGTGTGCCAGTGGGTAGATAAGTTTCACGAAGCGCTGCGACGATTTTTTTACGCGACGTTTTGTGGCGCACCTTGGTTGGCAGCATCTTGGTCCAATGATGTGTTGCTGCGTCTGCGTCTTGAGAGAAAGGGTAGGGAGGTGTTTCACTGTCATCAAAAATAAAGAAAAAGCGGATGCATAGAAAAATTTCTTTCACACATAGGCACATCTTCGCATCAGTCGCTGAAAACGTAGTAGACTTGCTTCAGGCCACGTGGTGATTGCCTATTTGGAAAGATGCCGCTGCGTGTTCCACTTGACGAAGAAGGCACATTGTGCGTTTATTTATAGAGGGAATCCTCAGCTGCGAAATCTGCCGGCCGAACCAACAGGAGCCGACTGCCGTGAATAGGATTATTCAAGCTTTCCGCGACGATGACAGATTCACAGATATGGAGCGCAGTGGGCTCCAAGCGGCCACGACTGAGGAAGAGAACCGCCTGATTACGGCCGCCATCGTGGCTGATCCTTTTCAAAGTGCAGAGATATCCGAGAAGCGCTCTCGCTCACGTGTATCGTCTGAGACTGTAAGAAGAAGGCTGAGTGAGCTTGCCGCAGTCTTTCGTAGCAGCACAGAAAGCCCTGCCTCTCAGACAGGCCAGCTACAAGAACGACTCATGTTCGCTACAGCAATGAAAGATTGGACAACAGAGAATGGGGCGATGTCATCTTTAGCGACGAGTCAACTTTTTCCACGCGCTGGGACCAACAGAAGCGGGTTTAGGCGTCCACTAAACTGCAGGTGTGTTTACGTGTATTGGCAGTAATTCACGAAGCTAATTCTGCATCCAACATGTTTCACGTAAAATGAGCTTTTGGACTATTACGAGTTTTCTGTAGTGGTATTATGTTGAAAACATTACGATTGTTTTCATAGTACTACTTACTCTGAAGCTAATTAAAGCTGCAGTGGGTCTTTCAGTACTATCTAATGATGTTTGCACGTTTTCTATTGCAACTCTATAACAGCATTATAAAGTTCATACGCAAGAGGAATCACAACATTTTAGACGCGCCGCTGGAACCCAATTGTATGCTATTTCTTGCAGATATCTGCTAATTACACACAGAGTGTTTCTATCCAGTGGACGGTGTTCCGTGAGTGTGTGGGGAGCAATCAGCAAAGATGGCCTTGGTCCCCTTGTGCGTCTGGAAGGGCCCTTCACTGCGTCACGGTACTGCGACGTCATCACTAGACACCTCGTTCCGTAGCGCTGGACGGTCCCCTTCAGCGACGGCTGCTATTTTTTTTCAACACGACCGCAGCCCGATCCATAAAGCACTATCGTCCAGTCATTGCTAGAAGAACATGCTGTTTGCCAGCTTGAGTGGCCTCCATTGTGGTGCCGACTTGAATCCCATAGAAAATGTACTGGGGCATGTTGAGAAACGGCTGTCCACACGAGCCAACCGCGGCCCGCACGGCCGATACGCTGTGGCAAGCGATCGCACAAGAATGGGAAAGCCTGCGCGGTCGACCGCGAGTTACTGACTCTTTGTACGAGTCGATGCCCACACGCATCAATTGGGTGCTAGAAAAACGGCGGACATTTCACTTCCTACTAGATCATTGAGAGACCTATGTTTCATGACACTTCTGTAAATGTCTGTGAATAAATTCATCCCCTTCAGACACGAATTATGATGCACTGTCTGCAAATGCCGTCAAATGCGCATGGCATCATTTCAAGACGCTCACTATTACATTCCAAGAAAGAAGACGAAGCAATGTGCTGTTTTGTGCGAGTATCAGTAAAAAAAATTAATTAGCGTATAACTCATTATCTAATTATTCTGAAATCCGTCAGCTTCAATGCTTGCATAAAAGAATCAACTATTAGGCCCGAAACGGCATGGACACTTGCTTTTTCGGTTGTATTCGTGTCGACCGGAGAAAAAAAATACTCTTGACGTTGGTCTTGGAACGCGGCACGTCGAACGATTGTCTAACATGGTAGTGTCTCAGCAAAGTGATCATCTGCAGCAATAAGCAGGACAATGAAGTTACTGACCCGCTAGTTGTCCCATCAGGAAGCGGACACGAATGTGCACACTGAGTTTTAGGTCATTTGAAGAAACACGTGGCGTTGACGCGCCTCCGAAGTTCGAGTCCCCAAACGAGGACGCCGTGTCGCAAGGGTTATAAAAGAGTCATCGCACCCGATTATTTCTTATTTTTTCTAAATGTAACCACTATAGCAGCGCGGTGGTTCGGGCTTTGCGCAGCAAACCTGGGCGCAGGCGATCAAATCCCGGCCGCTACTGTCACTTAGCGATGGGTGGGAACGGAAAATTCTGCCTACTGACTAAGCATCTGTGTCCCATGGCTGCCTCACCGCTCACTCACGCACTCACGAAAAAAAAAACAGCGTGGCTAAGGCGAAAATAGAACTGATAACAGCCGAAGAATACGCTGTCTGATTACTTGTACTGATATTCTGCTCTCAAAATATAAGCAAGTAGCCCTGGCTAACAAAGAGCGCGTCACGTTGAAAGAGAGAGGTAGAAAATATTTGCGCACAGTGCGAAAATAGACAGGCATAGATTTAAGGAGGATGCGTCTTCAACGTAGCGCTGCTGTCGATCGATGGTGACGTAGCGGAAGTGTCGCGAAGAGGCTCTTGGCCACGCGCTCGCGTGGTCCGCAAACTTTTGGGTGGACTGTACGTGCGGTCTATCGCTTCAACGGACACTGAGCGGCGAATGCACGGCGCAAAGGTCAGAGCGTGTGGAGATAAGAGACGGTGCGGACGAGCGACGAGCGCGGTTGTTGGCAGAGTAGAAGTGCGCCCCAGCTCCCTCCGGCGCTGGCTTCCTGCTTTTTGCTTGCGCGTGGGAGATGAGTGCGTTCGCTCTCGTGATAGCGCGCGTCCCTGCACGCTTCCGCTCGGACAAACGGCGCGCGGCGAAGATTTTATCTAAAGGGAACCTCACGCGACGCCGACGGCAGAAATCCGGTTAAAGACCATATAATTGCTATCGCAATAGATACAGTAAGTACGACAGGTACAGTGGCCGCTTGGAGCAACGGTCTCTCATCGCGCCACTGAATGGACCAGTCTTCGAAAAACGCATCATTGAGACGACCCGTACGTGCGATCGGAGGAGAAATCATTAATTGTTAATTTCCGTTAAGCGTAGATGGCCTCGTCCTCGTCGGGGCCAAATTCGTTTCACAAGTCAAGGACGGCTATACGCGTGAAAATGCACGTGTGACAGGATATACGACTCCATAGCAATAGCTGTTCGCTGCGTCTTTGCGCTAGAAAAGTTAAATACGCCGCAAAAACGTAATGCCTTTTTTTGCGAACCTTTCGTCGCCCTGCTCCATTTACGAGAGGGTTGCATTCCTGCGGCAAGTGCATGGGCCGCTGTGTCTTCTGCTGTTTGCGAGCGTGCAGCCGTCATTTGCCTTTACTTCAACAGATTCAGAATCGTACAGAATATTCCACCGCACAGCATAGATATGGCATGTGTACGCATTTTAAGTAGTGCGTGCAACTCATTTCTGCTTCACTTACGCCAGTGCAAACAGGAAGCGGCCTTGTACCTCACAGAATCTCGACTGATTGGTGTACTATGATGCAAAAATGAACTCCGGTCTTGTTCAGTGCATAGTGCACATAACCAATTTCACAGGACGCGTGAACTCCGACGAGAACTGTCAGCGCCTGCAACAAGAGTTTACTTACGCTGTACTGCGCACAGCAGTAATCCATGCTTGTCGGCTGTCTGTTTCGTGCATTCTGTTGCGAGTCGGTGGAATTTCATTGCTGTTGTGATGTGTGGTGCGCGACGGTGATATTTGTGGTGTGCGACAAGGTGCGGTACATTCAAACCAGAAGCAGACAAGGAGAGCACCGCGCCGCTCTACCGCGCCGCGCCGAAAACGACGACGCCGAAGACCGTCCGGCGCGTGAACACGCGGCACAAGAAAATACCAAAAGAAAGCGAATCCAATCACGAAGGAACACGGAGCCTCGAGCAGCCAATGACAAATCGACGAATCGACCAGAGCAGCAGAAAAAGGAGCCGCGCTGGCAGTAGGGGAGGAGTTCCAGAAGCGGCACCAGGACAAGGTCGGCCACCGGATCGGGAGTTGAAGACGGCCGTCGGGTTCCGGACCCGAGCCACCAGGACTTCACCCGGCCGGGGCCTCCTGCCAACCCATTCCTGGGCGCCGCCACTCCATCCGTTCGAGAACCGCTGACCGAGGCCGGCGAGCGTCTGCGCCCGTGGGCAGAACGAGAGCAGTCGGGGCTACGGGCCCGAGCTCCACGACCAGCTGCCCGGCCAGGACGCCGCCGCCGTCAACCCCTGCTGCCAAGCCGCCTGCCTTCCCGGGCATCGCCAACCCTGCCCGATAATCAACTGCTGCTGCCCGAGGCCGGTGAGCGTCTGCGTCCGTGGCAGAACGAGAGCAGTCGGGCTACGGGCCCGAGCTCCACGACCAGCTGCCCGGCCAGGACGCCGCCGCCGTCAACCCCTGCTGCCAAGCCGCCTTCCTTCCCGGGCATCGCCACCCTGCCCGATAATCAACTGCTGCTGCCCGAGGCCGGTGAGCGTCTGCGTCCGTGGGCAGAACCTGAGCTGTCGGGCTACGGCCCGAGAGAGCCACGATCAGCTGCCCGACCAGACCGCCACCACCGTCGGCTCGTGCTGCCGAGCCGCCTGTCTTCCCCTCCGAGCCAGAGCTGCACGCTCTGACAGCCTGTACGCGTTCCGACACAACGTCTTTTGGTGAGATCAACAACGCTTCTCCTCGTCGTCTCGTCTCCGCTTCGCCGCGTCGAGACTGTTGTGCATACGCACACCCGCAGCCTTCCGAACTTGGCCTCATATCATTACCGTTCTAGCTACATGTTTTCATGTTATCGTTGTGTGTTTGTTTTTATGGGTTACTTTTCGCTTCTAGTTTCATTAAAAGTTTGTGTGTGTGTTTCCCAAAAACGGCTTTGTCCTCGATTGGGTTCTGGGAGCTTCGCCTCAGAGAACCGCCAGAAAACATTACACAAAAGAACCTGCTCCTCACAGCTGTCATCAACCCCTTCGTGTGTACATTTCTGGTTTGGGATTCCACAACAAAACAGCAACTGCCAGCCTTCCGTAATTGCTGGCTTGAGATTCAACAACACAACAGTAATTACCAGCCTTCCGTAGGGGCGCAATCGCAAACAAGAGACGTTTCTCGCGCTGACTAAGCCTACATTCACACTTGGGAAGCGGCAAGCGGGCGGAAAGGCCAAAGCGGCCGGAAAATTTTTTCCGCGCCTGTCCAAGTTGTTCACATTTGTTTTGCTACCGCCGCGGCCGCCGCTGCCGTTTTCGTCCACATCCATCTAGTCTGCGTACGTTTGTCGGCGCGGTGGCGCTCATTATCGCATTATTTCGAGCGGTATGTTCATTCATTGATCACTTTTGATGACGTACCGTCTTCAAAAGTGATCATTTTACGCAACTTCGCGCGTCATCTGCGACCTTCGGTAAATTCCTCGTTGGCGTTCCGTAATTCTCCTCACACGGGCACGGTAGCTCTGAGTCACAGGTTGGCGCCTAGGCGTGATAATATTTCTTTAATAGCTTTTATTTACAAGTTGTAATACATTTCATCATTTCGTATTGTCGGCGCCTCCAGGACACCAAAGGGGCAACGGGAACACCACATCTAAAACCCGGCTGGCCCTTGTGTTGGGGCTCGCCAAAGCCTGCGCGTCCTACGTGAGACCTGCGCTCCCAATCTATCGTCGCGACGAGAAAAGCCCCCGCGACTTCTGCAACATACCGTACGCTGCGAGGAGAATTATGGAGCGCCAACGAGGAATCTGCTAACAATTGTCTGCCATGGAAGTGGAAGAGAAAGGCTTTTATACTTCTACCAACTTGTTTTCTAGAAATGGACAGTGAATAAAGTAAGACGCGGACACCTCGGAAACGGCGGTGGTGGGTTCGCCTGGCTTAGCAAAGGCGCGAAAAGTTGGGTCACGCCAAGGCTTCGTTGCCGCACCTCCGGTCGCGCGACGTTGAATACTATCGCGAGTATGGCTGACAGTACGTTTTAGTGCCACTCGTCGTAGAGCAAGGGCTGGTTCTTGATCGCGTCGATCAGCCTTACAGCCACACTTTGTGCCATGTTCAATTTTACCACCGGTTGTTTACTGCTAGTGTAGCTTCCAGTGAAGCAGAACGACTTTCCGCCGCGTTTCCGCTTCGCCATGGCGAAAAAATCGGCCCGAACCGATTTGGCTCGCCGCCTGTTTTCTGCCTGTTTTGCCGCCTAGGCGGGGGATTTTTGCAAGATTTTGCCGCTTCCGACAGCCTCGAGACCAAGTGTAACCGTATCGCTACAGATACTAGAAGGGCACCCTTCCCGAGCACCCTTCTAGTACCTGTAACGTAGCCTAAATCCTGCGCGAGCGCGGCCTAACCGGCACCTGAAGGGAAGCGGCGGAAATGTATACCGGAGATTTCTACCACCTGGGGTCTTTAACGTGCACCTAAATCTAAGTAAACGGACCCTCGAGCATTTTCGCCATCATCTAAAATGCGGCTGCCGCATTTGTTGCTTCATTTGTTGCGCATTTGTTGCTTCAGAATGCGGCCGCCACATTCTCGCCCAAACTTCACAGATGGTCAAAGCCTTGACAAACACCGTGACATTTTTTCATTGCAGACATGATTCGCTGTAATTACCAACCCCAAACGGAAGCGCCCAGGAATGAAATTGTGATAGTAGCACCGCTTTCATGAATTATGTTCACGCGACGCGACGAGAACACAGGTGGTAATGGGGGGGGGGGGGGGCGAAAAAGTTCAGGGGGGGGGGGGTTTGAACCCCCCCAACCCCCCCCCCCCCCTGGCTACGCCCCTGCTGCGCACATATCCGTTTTTGAAAATACTTTCACTGCCTAATGTTTCTCGTAGATGTTACACAAAGCTATAGCGCCTGCTCTGAGTGCGCGCGCACAACACAGTTCCAGTCGCTTCACTGTTAGGATTGAACTTCGTAGTTTCCAGTGGCACACGCGTGCAGTAATAGATAATATCTAAATAATCTTCAATTAATCTGTCAACATAGTTCCGGTTGTTCGGCGTGCGACCAGCGGACTTCACCAGGAGCGTCGTAAGCGTGAATTAACTTTTCACAGGGGAGCTGATTTCTTGTTCATTTCTGACGTCATTCCTGATCAATAAAGAAATGAAGAAGTTTTCTCAACTTTTTCTAACCTCCACGCCACAGGTCTCCTTCATTTGTCAGACGAAGCTGTTACACTGTTGAACCCCGCACGCAAACTCCTCCGTCGTTATCTACTCCTGGTGGACCCACCCTTTGCTAACACTGCTGCTACTACCTGAACGGCCCGCAAATCCCTTGGGGACGCTATCGCGCGCCAACCCTATACTATCCCAAGGCTGTCCCATAATCGCATTGTCTATGATCCTATGACTTGCTCAAGTGGTCTATCTGCCGAACGGACCACCGCACCCTGGGGCATTCCTCACCGCAGTGCGCAGAACGCCCTCCGAACACCATATAATTTCTACTATATTCCTCATTCGTTCTTCAAAATCAATTTCCACTGAGCCTCCCTTACTTTAAACTCGTCCTGCCCATATCATCATGCACACTTCTATTTTTCTTCTGTGAGCGCCCAATGCGCGGCGTTCAAACTGACCTTTGGTTCCATTGAGTCCTGACTGCACCCATGACTTCAAGCAAACAACCGCATTTCCAAATGTAAGCCCTGCAAGCATTACACCTTTCCCAACGCCGGAGCACCTCGTACTTTTTTTATTCCTATAGCGCCTGTGTTCAGTATGGCCGAATTTCTCTTCTTTTTTGCCATCATGTTTTTTTTTTTCCTGTGTCTCCAGATACCTATCGCGTTCGTTTATCCATACATCAAGGTACCTGTATTCTTTTACCCGAGCTATTTCCTGGGCCTAGTATCAACACTGTCTGTTTACTGTTTTCATTGAATACATAAACCTGATTTTTAACACTAAATTTTAATCCTACAATTCTCACATTCTTCTCCACGGATATCAGGCAGGACGTTGCATATCACTTTGCTTGTTAGGAAGCAACAAAATGTCGTCAGCATAAAATAAACCTGGAAGCTGCTGCTCAACTATTGTGCCGGCTTATTTGTATGAGAGGTTCAACCCGATATTGATTACTTCTAGAGCCCTGTCCATCTTACCATCTACTATCGGCCAAAAAAGTAAACGGACCACGGCTCCAGCGGGCGGAGCGGCTGCCTGGCCACAACGGGGCGCTGCTGTCGCGCTCCGCGCCCTTGGGTCGAGAGTGCCGTGGGTTGACCTTAAGCTCCTCCCTCACCCTCGCGCTGTGTCTTGTCACGCTTGATAAAATGTCTAGTGCGTCGTCCGGTTGCTCTGCTGCTGGTGGTCGCGATGAAAGGGACCGTGCATAGCAGGTATCAGCACAGGCGCTGTCGCGCAGTAGCCGACGCCGCACGGAGGTGTTGAAAGTGCACGGCAACGCTTCGCGGTGCGCCAAAACACGTGACACCATCCTAACCTCGCTAGCTCGCTCCACGAAGGTGGGGCGGCAAGATTTTAGCGCATCTCTCGTCGTCAGCTCGTACGCATTCGGATTCGCATTTCGCATTCAACGCAAATGGTATTTTCTCCATAAATCTCCCTCACTAGTTGTATACAGTTGTTGCCTATACCTGCCCATTCCAGAAAAAAAAATAGCAGGTAGCTTGCACTGGAGGCACAATTTTTCAGGAGACAGCGGAGATGATGGGCACCTAGCTAGTCCTGGCTTTTTAGGCTATAGCTAAGCACTACCAAATCATCCCCAGTATTTTCCGTAATTTATTAAAGGAAGCTTTGTACCTCCACCAGCCAAGGTTTCTGTCGTGTCCGTCGTTGTACTCAAAAAACGATCCCGACGAACCGCTAACAATTGCAGTATAGCAGTATAGCTTACTTGAATTCAGGCCATTCAGCGTACAACTAAGCACTCGTTTTCGCAAGAAAAAATGTCACAGTTTCGCCCTAAGGCGAAGCAATGCATGCGATAGCAACACAGCAATGTCATACGAAGTAAGGTGAGCGGCTTTGGTAGCAATATGAATTGTAGTAAACATGAGCTGATTAAGTAAGCAGGTGTGCTGCGGCGTAAGTAGACCGACATGAAGAGAGACTCGATGACCACGAGAAGGCGCGTGTGAACGGTGGTGTTGATGAGAAGCGCTTCCCGTGGGCAGCGCTGCGTGCGAAGGGACACACCTGTAGCGCCTGCACTGCCGATCCGGGCAGCATTACATGTGTAGCGTGCGTTGGAAATGTGACCCGACTATTACTAACTGAATGAACAAGCGTGGTGTGAGCGCGCACAAACAAACATGAAGAGATCACACTGAATGACTGCAGACAACGACTGTCAAAAACGCTGGCAGCAAGCATACGCCGCTGCGGGCCGAAGGTACGTGCGGTCTATCGCTTCAACAGAAACTGAGCCGCGAATGCACGCGGCGCATAGAGGTCAGAGCGGTGGAGATAAGAGACGGTGCGGCGAGCGACGAGCGCGGTTGTTGGCAGAAGAAAGTGCCCGCCCCCCCACCCCCCCCTCCCCCCACGCTTCCTCCGGCGCTGGCTTCCCGCTTCCTTGCTTGCGCGGGGAGAGATAAGAGACCGTGCGGTCGAGCGACGAGCGCGTTGTTGGCACAGTAGAAGTGCCCCCCCCCCCCCCCCCCCCCACCCCCGCTCCCCTCCGGCGCTGGCTTCCCGCTTCGTTGCTTGCGCGTGGGGGATTGAGTGCGTTCGCTCTCCGTGATAGCGGCATCCCAGACACGCTTGCGCTGGGCATACGGCGCGCGGTGAAGATTTATCTATACGGAACCTCACGGCGACGGCGACGCCGACGGCAGAAATCCGGTTGAAGTGTCCATATAATTGCTATCGCAATAAAACCACAAAAAACAAGCTTTCAAAGTGATGAGCCAACATGATGGATGCTAAGGGCTGCGGGCAAACAACGGAAACAGGCTCGGCGCGGTCCGTAAGATTATATTGCAGCTGTTGCAAAGCTTATGCAGCTGCTTGAAAGAGGGTTGACGTCATGGAAACCCTTCCAGCCTAGTAACCTGCTTCGGTTCATTTTCTAGACTACCCCACTAGGGCGTAGTCTAGTAGTGTATCACACCGATAATAAAGCAGTAGTGAACATTGTTGTGAAGTAAATAATAATAAAGGCCGTGGTTAAAGTTACGTTGTAGTGTGTGAATATCAAGTGCGCCGCAGTCACCGTGAGGGTGGCGTACAAAGCTTCGCTTTCCAACCACCTTCACAAGGTGGATTGGCGGGCAATTTTTTGATTATTGATCGATTATCAATTAGCTATTGCTTGGCTGTCGCAAGGTATTGGCCACGTATTTGGGCTAGGATAATAAGCACTACCAAGTCATCCCCAGCAATTTCCAGAATTTATTCATTATTGATCGATTATCGATAAGCTATTGATTGGCTATCGATGACTGCCTAAGCTTAAGTAGTCTCAATTATACTTAGCTAGACTTACCCAAGCTCAGCTTCGCTAGTTTACAGATATGTGCCATTGCGCTTGTACCCTTTCTGCACTACCGCCAGGATCGGCCCACATTTTCTGTTGACACGTTACGGACTAACGCTCGGCTTATACAGCTCCGCTTATGATATCCTACAAAATGTTGCGGTCTACGTTGTCGTACGCTCCGGCAATGTCTAAAAAAGTCACATATAGCGGTCTCCTTTCTTTGGATATTTCAACACACTCAGTAAGGACAAATAAGTTGTCATTGAGACGGGCCTACCGATTCTGAAGCCATTCTGAAGTTCTTCCAATATGCCATTATTCTCTTCCCTAAGAACACTCAGCGTCATCTAGCGCCTCCACCGCGAAGCCTGCGCGCCGCCTCCGAAATGCATGGTGTGCCGGTGTGTGTGCAAATGCTCAGAAAGACGTCGTGCAGTAATCGGACACATGCCTCACGCTTCTTTCCGGACACGCTGCGCCGTCTAGTGGCTCTGCCGAGAAGTCCGTGCGTGGCCTCCGAGACCTAGAAGCGCGGCGCGCCGGTGCCTTTAAACGCTGAGA
Source organism: Dermacentor silvarum (assembly GCF_013339745.2). NCBI lineage: Eukaryota > Metazoa > Arthropoda > Arachnida > Ixodida > Ixodidae > Dermacentor > Dermacentor silvarum. The sequence continues at coordinate 144,045,369 of NC_051156.1, forward strand.
AATGTTCCCTGCCTTGCCACACACTCCGTGGCACATGCTCAGTGGCCCAAGTTGGCGAGTAATTCATTGAGATCGGCACATGCCGAGGGCATTCATGGCACAGCTCGCTTAAGCGTTGGCGTGAAAGGCGTTCTTTGAAAAGCAGCACCTATCCAGTGCATTTGTGGTGCAGCCTGATAGTGCCTGGGGTTGCTGTCCTTGAGGAAACCTTTTGGCACGGGTTCGATTTCGCTCATCACTAGAGAAGTTTAAATTTCGTCATTGTAGAGGGGAACATTCCCAGTGGAACATATCTAGTTACCCAAGTTGGAATCAAAGAGGTTAATTGGAGACCAGCACAGACGAAGTGGCGCATACGCAGTGCTCCAAGTCGGCGTCAAAGAGTTTCTTCGAACAGCGGTATGTACCCAGTCCGGCGTCTACAGTGACTCACGTCCGCGTGAAAGAGGTTCGTTGAAGAGCGGTGCATATGTACCCGGTAAATATTCTACGATGGATCATATTCATGTCATAAATCAGGTAATAGAGAAATCTGCAGAGTACAATCAACGTCTCTAGGACTTTCATAGAATATGAAAAAGCATTTAATTCACTAGAGAGAACCAGCAGTCATAGAGGTATTGCGTAATCAAGGAGTACAGGAGGCATACGCGAATATCTTGGCATATATCTACAAGGATTGCACAGCAACTTTGATTCTCCACAAGAAAAGTAGAAAGATACCTATCAAGAAAGGGGTCAGGCAAGGAGACGGAATCTTTCCATGCTTAGAATTCACTGCATGCTTAGAAGAATTATTCAAGCTATTAGACTGGGAAGGCTTAGGAGTGAGGACCAACGGCGAATACCTCCGCAACCTTCGGTTTTCAGATGACCTTGTCCTATTGAGCAACAGCAATAACGGGGCCGAATTATAGCAAATGATTGAGGACCTTAACCGAGAAATTGTAAGAGTGGGGTTGAAGATTAATATTCAGAAGACAAAGATAATGTTCAATAGCCTGGCAAGAGAACAAGGATTCAGGATCACCAGTCAGCCTCTAGAGTCCGTAAAGGAGTACGTTTATCTAGGTCAATTACTCACAGGGGACCCTTATCATGAGAAAGAAATTTACAGAAGAATGAAATTGGGTTGGAGTACATACGGCAGGCATTGCCAAATCCTGACTGGGAGCTTACCACTGTCGTTGAAAAGAAAAGTGTACAATCATTGCATTCTACCGGTGCTAACATATTGGGCAGAAACTTGGAGGTTAACAAAGAAGCTCGTGAACATGTTAAGGACCGCACAAAGAGCGATGAAAGAAAAAATGTTAGGGCAAACGTTAAGAGACAGGAAGAAGAGTTTTTCTGGATCAGAGACAAACAGGGATAGCCGATATTCTAGTTGAAATTTAGCGGAAGAAATGGAGCTGGGCAGGCCACGTAATGCGTAGGATGGATAACCGGTGGACCATTAGAGTTACAGTATGGATACCAAGAGAAGGGAAACGCAGTCGAAGACGGCAGAAAACTAGGTGGGGCGATGAAGTTAGGAAATTTGCAGGCCCAAGTCGGAATTAGCTAGCGCAAGACAGGGGTAATTGGAGATCACAGGGACAGGCCTTCGGCCTGCAGTGGCCATAAATAGGTTGATGATGATGATGACAATATCTACACAGTGCCACACACTCAGTGAGCCAAGTTGGTCTGACGGCTGGTTTCGAACCGTGTTACCTCAGCACAGCAGCTCGATGCGCTACCCATCCGACCACGAACTACCCAGTGACTCAGCTAGGCGGGGAAAACGGTTAGATGCAAACATACATAGAAACAAACATAGATATAGATAGATGCATTCATGCATAGCCCCCGGAACGAGTGTCAAGTACGCTAAATATGCGAACTTATTAAAAGGCTGAAGAGCTCTCACCATGATAATTCTGCGTCTGTCGTCGGTTTTCACAGTCCCTTATTGGGCCGTCCTGGCAGAACTTTATGCGCCAGCGACTGTCTCTCTCCGGCACTACCTTACGTTGGTGCGTTGTTACGGACTGGCACAAACGAGCGCTCGGCGCGGCGTTCAATTTCATTCTGTATGATTAAAACGAAGAAAGGCTTAATCTCTGCCAGAAGAAGGCAAAATAAGAGTATTTCTTCTTTGTCAATGTCATATATCACCGCGCTTCGCTTTAGCAAGTGCGGCACGGTGCCAGCTAGTCGGTAGTGCACAGAAGTAATGAAGCTCTGGTAACGATGACGTGAAGGACGACTTTGCGAAAGAAAAGGAACGTTTAAGTTATGGCAACGTTCGGGAAAGAACACGCAACGCTATGTCGTCGGGGCCGAACGATTTCTATTCACTGCGCGTTTTCGTCCGCCGCGCAAAGAAGGCGCCCTAAAGCTGCATGAACGGAATATTTGCAGACACCCTTGAATTAGGCGTGTGCAGGTGATGTCGACGTCTGGCGGGCGGCTCTCCTGTTCTGCCATGCTGTGAAAAAAATACAGTAAAAGTAAATCCTTTAGCATAAGCTCCTTGAAGTACTTCTTGAAGACTGAGAGATGGGCGAGTTGGTGTGGCTCCATCTTAAAAAAAAAAAAAAAAAAAAAAAAAAAAAAAACTAAACTTCAAATACGTCGTATGGTTGCGTCCAATTACATTTGTTTAGAACGTATACGCCGTTGATCGCTTTCAATTAACAGTAAGTTTTTTGGCTTCATACTTACTTATGGAGCTCACAGAGCCCAAAATACTTTTCAGCGTGTAAAGATACGCTAACGTCCAAAATACGTTTCGTGGTTCTAAAGAGGAGACAGGTTCAATTTAGGAGGAAAATGCACGTCCTCAGTACGAAAGATTCATCATGGTCCCCCATTTCATTTAGAAAATACCTCTTGAGGTATTAGTAAGTATTTATGAGCCAAGAATAAAACTAAGCCAAACAACAATCGCTTAGCCGTGACGGCTCCATAGAAATACAAACACAATGATGACTTTTAGAATGAGGTCTTAATTCTGGTTGGGTCTTGTATGTCGTATTGTACTATATGACTAAGAAGGTTAACGCAGCACACACTAGGTGCATTTGGGAAGTAGCTATTGTTGATTTCGTCGGAAGCGATAGTGGCGTAATTGTAGGTACTCCATGGTATTAGTGTTCAAAAGATGTTTCTTTCGTTGAGATAATCTTTGTGTATTGCTGGCTGGGGCAGGTCCAGGGTAGCCTCTAGAGAGATTGGGGGGGGGGGGGGGGGCTCATCAAAATATACAAAAAAGGGTGAAGGGGTAGGCTGCTTGCACACTCATTACTGTCCGCCGGCAAATCATGGAGGGGGATGCGAGGGGAGCCAGGGACCTCCCTCTGGACCCACAGATGCTGCTAGCTCTCAGATAATTGGCCGACCAGACGCGCGTAACTATATTGTTGAAGAAGTGCACGTTCTCACCACGTCGTAACAGCGTGAGAGTCTGTAGAAGCTGGTGCCATAGGCCAGGCAGAAATACATCTCATGTTGAGAAAGAAACGAAAGAAAAGCATGCCATGCTACTTGTCCTAAGTTTAAAATATGCATGAGAGAGAGAGAGTGAAAGAAGAGCTGAAATGCAGGGAGCTTACCCAGACGTGCGTCTGGTTAACCTTTGTGCTTCAATGCATAAAACGACGTTTTGTTAAGACAGTAACTGGAACGGCAATGCATTTTTCCGCAATGTTCGGGAATTAATATCTCAAAACTAGGATCAACCTGAGAATTCGTTCCAAGTGGATCCGCCTTGCGGTTCTCGAGGGTTATAATTTGTAAACTGCAATATGGACCTTAAGGTAGTTAGTTCAACAAACTAAGTAGTCAATTTTTTTCAATTGGTTGATTATGCATTTCAGTTTCTTGTGCAGTTAAAGTGCGCCTCTTTGAGTAGACCAGCTCATGAACTATTATTGTGCCATCTGCCACAGGCAACCTTTAAACATTTTGAAAGGGTTCCCTGAAACACCTGGTAAAGCTTAAGCAATAACAATAAAGCTCATTTGACATTATCTTCCGAATTCTTATATAAATTTCTCAATTTGTAGAAAAAATGCATGTTGACACTGAACAATAGTGCGGTACGACTCTTTTTAACGGAGTGAACAGAGTGTAGTCCCCGGTGGTGAATCCGTAATGTTTAGCACTGCACGTTCACTGATGTAGAACGAGAACCTTTGTCACTCGGCGCTTCTCTGGTGTGGCCAGGCGGGAAGCAGAGCGCTATGGTCCTGGCTTTCGCTGTTGGCACCTGACCGAGACATGACCTCAGGCAGGACGACTTGGGCATTATGCAGCGGCCGTGACTTGGGCGACACCAGGCGCTGGGGCGGTACCCAGACCAGCATGCTAAGGCCTTGTCGACGTTGCCTGGATGCGTCCGCACTTTTTTGGGTCCAAAGCCTGTCTGCTTGCGCCGCTCACGCAGGCGCGTCTTTCCCGAAGTGCACTTCAGTTTTTTTTGGTTTTTAGCATCATGCTCCTTTTAACTTCTTCTTTGTGCTTTAAATATTAATTACTGTCGTCTACGAGCGTTTTATTTTGTCATACATGACACAGACTCTTCTTCCTCAGTCTTGAGAAGTACACAGAGCCTACACACCGACTTATAGCCGTTATATCGCACTTGAAGTACATTTCTTGCACATGCATTGTTGCGCGAGGTTATGAGTTTTTGCACAGGCACAGTTCGGCATCACACTTAGGATCGCAACACCAACGCTTTTTAGCACGTGTAACTAAGCGTGTCCGCCTTAAGCAGTTGACCTCCAACATCACTTCGTTATTAAGACTAGCGAATCAAGACAGTAATTCATTTTTTGAACAATAGGAACAAGATCCATTTATTTCATCGCACATTACCATGGATACCACATCGATAAGAAGTTCGACGTCCGCTCGAAGGTCTTCAGCAAGGCGACGGTATGTACAAAAGGTAGGTCCATTTCTGCAAGAGAAATGAAAATAAGAAAGCCTCAGTTCGATTGTACATCAAACAACACGAGCTTGCAGAATACTGTTACATGTTGACTGCTTTATCAGACATGGACGTCCGATAAAGCAGACGTTCATGGGCCTTACACCCATAAAATACATTTATTTATGTTAATTGCCCACGTTAGAAGAAGCGGAATGAGGTAGGCCACACCAGGAGTGGTAGTTTTTGTTGCTATTTCAACAGAGCAACAAAAAGTACCTGAAAAAATCTGCAGGACTGCGCAACGCATCTCTCTGCCCAGCATGCCTTAGCCTATTGGTCTTTCGTCCATGGCGCTTGGGTATCCTTTCATGCTATCATTCCAATATCAGCATATTCTAGTTTGAACTTACTTTCAGAGCGGGGGAACGTTGACAGACCATTGTGTAAAATCAAATTATTACAGTCAGGTGGAGCTGACAGAAACCTTTTAAAATATCAAGGAGCGAGTGTTCTGGTACATATCCGAGCTCTTCTTGCTGAGAGTGCCGGAACTATAAATTGAGTTAGTTGTTTATTTATTTGCTCCTGCTGTTTAATCTCAGCCTGCATGATTGTGTGATCTCGTCCTCAAATTAAGGCAACAAGTTGGGATAGACGGATTGAATTGGAGATGAAAATCAATTATTTGTAAGGGCAACGATCAACCCTCTCGGGAACAGATGTTCCTCATTAGGAAACAGAGGGATATTTCCGTGAAACAGAAAGCAGTAACTTTGCGAGAGTGCGCATTTAATGGCATTGACAAATATTTGTTGATGCGTCATGTACAATTTCCTGCAGTGATTGCCTGTGGCTTTATGGGAAACCTATCTTACTTTCGTGCAAGCACATATTTACCCGGCACCTTCATATAAAACTTTAGTTGTTTAGTTATTGCTTGTATCGGGCCTTCTTTACTCTGTCCTTCGCCTTGACGCTCGTGTTTGTGTCCGTTACCATGAGTTTCAATGGTTAGAAACAAACGCAGCAATAGCAAATACGTGGTACTTACACTTCTTCCTCCTGACGAGGGCGTTGTAGTCCAGGTTCGTGCCAAGGCCATAGCCGTAGTTGAGACCATACACACCGAGTCCGTGACCGTATCCGAAGTTTCCAGCACCGTAGCCGAGGCCTCCGATACCATAGCCGTAAGTTGGCGCTCCTTGTGCGATGGTGGCGACAGCATGGGCAGCGTGGTGGACGGTGGTGGTTGCCACAGCAGGAGCGGCCGCAACAACCGGCGCTGGGGCGGCAACAGCTGCCACGTGTGGTACGGCGTGGAATGTCGCCGCCACCTTGGTCACTGCCGCTGGAGCGGCGGCTACGATTGGGGCAGCGGCCACAGTGGCAACGGCAGCTGGAGCGGCGTGGACCGTAGCGACGTGGGCTACGGCCGGCGCCGCAGCCACTACATGAGGAGCGGCGTAGGTGGCCACAGGAACGGCAGCAGTGTACGTTGGAATGAGCGCGTAGCCAGATGCCACAACTGGGGCGTACCCGATGCTGTGGGCGAAGCCTGTCAGGCCGGAGTAGCCAATCCCATGTTGGACGCCGAAATGGCTGATGCCGTAGCCGAGACCATAACCGTGGCCGATGTAACCAGCCAGCGCATTGCCGGCGAGAGCAAGAAAAATGCAGGCTCGGATCTGGAAGATATTAAGAACCATGTTGATGGAAAACTAAGTGTCTGTTTCAAGCTTAACTTAATTCACCAATCTCGATATTGCAGCTCGCGGGAACAAACGAACACGAAGCCTATACGCAGCAACCTTGTGCTTGCCAAGTATCTTAACTTAAGATGCTTGGCAAGCACTTAAAAAGTAAGATACTTTCTTTTTCTGTGTGGTAAAACACTAAAATACGATGAAAACAAAGAAATTACCCAAGCGCATGGCGTACACATCGCTATGCTTTGCTGTGCGCACAAACTGTACGCTTCAGTCTGTGCGCTAGTATACTGAGCGGTGTTCATGAGCTGATTTCATGTGGGATAAAGCAACGTTTGAATGCGAATAAAACCTCCGCTTACCATGTTGACTTTCGTGTTCCTATCGGTCGAACTGCCGCGTGTCCTTGCTCTATAGCTGGTTTTATACGAAGCGCTTACATGTACACCGTCGTTAGAGTTCACCTTTGAAAAGAGCTAAAGCGAATCCGCCTCCGTATCGCGACTGTTCGAGTGTCCGCTTTTTCTTCTAAGCACTGACCGTTTGATGTCACACGGGCTGCAGTCCAATGAGATGCAAGGAGAATTGCAAAAAAGAGAAGTAGTGGCAAAACGCTTCGATCTGGCAAGGATATGGCACAGTGCGTAGATGCATTGCACCGAAGAAAACCAGTCCGACGAAGAGCAAGTCCCTATTGATAGTCAGAGTTACGGATTTCTTCATCGCATTAGTGGAGCACTCGAATGAAGACGGACGTAGCATGAAGAGTGTGAAGACCGCTGAAAAATTTTCCTCTCTCTAAGGTCAGGTGCGGGGAAGGATATATCACGCGCTGCCACTCGCAAGCGCCTTAATTTGCAGACTCTTTGCGGTGGCTAGTCAGTGATGACGCTGAGGCGGCGTGGGCTGCATCGTTTAGAAGTGCGTGCCTCGCATCCTTGTCATGAACATGCCGTTAGATACCCCCGCGAGGAAACGCAAATCCTCTCTAAAATCTTCGTAAAGAAATCGCAATAACGTGGGAAAAAAGCTGTAATAAAAGCATGACACGTGGCTAGCACTTTCACTACAAGTATAAATGATGCCTTTTAATGAGGTCTACATCGTCGCAAGCGGCAAAAAAAAAAGAAAATAAAAACGGCAACAGCACCTACTCTGTTGCTAGCAGGCATATGGAATAGTTACACCTCCTCTTGCGTAACGCATGTTCGAGGCGCGAATCACGTTTTTTCACTGAGTGCGTAAGTGAATGCAAGAAATACATGCCTAGATGGATATTTGATGATCCTAAGTACTGAGCACCTAAAGAAAGCAACATGGGTTTAACTCCTTTTTCCTTGCTGTCTAACCTATGCCAGTGGAGTAACTGCTTACCTCATCCAATGTATTCAACCTGAAATATCGACGAGCCTCTATTACCTGCTGATGCTTAAGTTCATTGAATATATTTAAAACTTATCTCACTACAACTACGACAACACTACATCTCCTTATTTCATTTTCCTATAAAAATCTTGGTAGCGTTTGACACGAAAGGGTGAGAAATGTTTATGCCGTCTGCGCAGTATTGCATAGGCCAGATTTCCTCGTCTGGGTGAACACACAATGTTTGAAATAAACAAGCACATGATATAATGCCTTCATTGAATACATGTTACCTTTTTTGGTGTGGAAGTAATAAAGGAATCATGAAGCTTAACTATTCCTCGTAAGCGTTTTGTCTACTGGCGCTTCTCTTCTATGCTCTCATACTTTCTTTGTCCTTCCGTACATGTTCTCCGTCTCTCAAGTCTGGGTTATTGCAGTATTGTTGTTTCTTATGTAGCTATTTATACAGTTCCATTTGTTATTCTGTGCACCAGCACCAATACCATATTGTATTGTCCATGGGAACATTTGACAAGTTTAGTTATTTCATGTTCTGACTAATAGTAATATTACTACTACTATTATTATTACTATTGTTATGAGTATCTTAAAATGAGGCTTCTGATCTAGCCTTAGACGTTGATTTCTTTATATTTAGCGCAGAGCTCCTGACAAAGTGCGCATTGGAGTTTGCTCGTGCAGTACAATTGCTTGTTGTGTACTTGTGTTGTGTACTTGTTGCTGTGGATATGGTGGCACCAGTATGTATCTCAAAACCTTTGAATATTTTTAAAAGTGCAGTAACCGAACAAATACCTTCAGTTCTTTGGAATAGTTCTTTATTTATCTCGAACAAAAATAGGAGACCACCTTTTGAAAGAAATCAAGATATAGGAAATGACAGTTGTAAAGACTTTGCATTCTGTGCAGGGGCATGTGTCTGGTGAAAGAGACAGAGACGGGGAAAGGCCTATGTTCCCTGGTGGCATCTTTTGTAGCGTTAGCTACACTGGACTAGCCAAGCCCGTTTCGCGCGGCACACCAAGAGCCGTGCTGCGCATGCGCAAGGATCAGTGATGTCACACGGCTTGCGCACCGGAGCCACCGGAGCCGGCACCTCTCGCGCACTCCGCCGCCGCTGCGCGCGACTCACCGCCGCCGGTCTGCGCATTCCAGAGGAGTGACGTCGTAGCCGTGGTAGACGCACTGGCGCCGGCGCGCGCTCGCTGTGCAGTCGCCGTCTGACACGGCGCTGGAGCCGTTGCGCTTCTGACTGGCGTTTGCCAATGTGGTATAGCCATGGAGAAGGAGAGCGCAAATGCTGCTCAACAGCGCAGAAGAACGGAGAAGCTTGACTCATCGGATCCCGAAGTAGTTGCCTGGCAATTAGCGGTTGAGCATAGGAGACAAGCAAGAAAGCTAAGAATAATCAGCTGAACCTTTGCTAACGCTACGTATATCCTGGCATAGCCGAGCTAAGCCACTGCAACTTTTTTCAGTGCGCTGTGAAGACAGCGTGGTAGATGTGATGGTAAAGAGATGGTGTAGTAAAGGTGCCCGTCTGTAAGAGCCGCCAATTAGTCGATTGATGCTTGTTGAGATACTTGTCGGGAAAGGGTATATGAGGCAGGCTTTACGGTAGTGCGTGAGAGCCTCGCCATGGGCGATTATACAATCACTCTCGTTGCGGTGCCAGGAGGCTACCGCCTCGTGATCAGGGGCTTGGGGATCGTGAGACCATCCGGAAAACTGCAGGCTCAAAGAGGAGTGACGTGCCCGGTTGACGCTTGCTCGGGAATCGTTGTGCACGGCTTCGTTTCCGTTAAGACATGCGTGGCTCGGGGCCCAGAGCTACGCTGCGGCGTCGGGAACGGTGTGTGCCGATGAGGCTTTGGTGCGCTTGGGACAATATAAGTCCTCTTGTGTAATTACGTAGGGCCGTCTTTGAATCAGAGATGTTGCACGATGCCGTAGTCGGTATCGTAAGCAGTATCCTCCGAGTCCTCGTACGCCGAACGGGAAAGAAGCCCGCGAATAAATGCAAAGTGCCTCGAGCGGCCAGTCGCACGGCAATTTTGCGTGTATTCGCCTCTCAGTCAATACAGTACGTCAATCACTCGGCCCATTACCACTACTAGATGCCTCTCCTCCATTGTGTCCCATATCGGTTGCTTGGCTGTCGCTATCACTTCCCAAACCTGTTTCCCTATAAGCACGCTAATATAAACTCGCTCGCCTACACTTGCCCTCTCTATTATCGCCGGTACACGTTAGGCATCTTTTTATCCCCAACAAAGGCAACTGGACAAAGACAACTCGACAACCCTCCTCCTGGCCGCCTTAGCTGTACCTGAGGCCGCGATGCCCTCCCCTCCTCTGCTTATCATCCTTCGCGCCGTTGACTTCCGTGGCCGGCACTTTAGTGGTAGCTCCTTCGGGACCATCACTGACGTGGCCGCCACTGCTTTCCGGCGTGGCGGTTTTGGTTCTTTGCCTGTTCTCGCCTCGGAGCCAGCCCCATCCGAGTGCTCGCATCGAAGCGTTAATTGTTGCTTTGTGGAATGGCGGCCCTTAGCTTCACTTCTACATTGGTTAGCTTATCTTTTACAGCCTTCTTCGGCTTGTGCTTGTACTTGTTTTTTTTTTTCGAGCTTTCCGACTCGTTTAGCTTGCCTATCATCTCCTGCTCTATACGGTCAAATCGCGACCCCCTAGTACACATATCCTACAAGCAAATTGTCTCGCGTACCGACTCAAACGCGCTATCTTCCCACGCGTAGAATCACGCACGCCTGGGCTCCTCCTACCACTGACCTCTTGTACTAAAAAGGCGACGTAGAAAAGTAACCCTACTTGTAGAAAAAGACTATATAATAATAAAATACAATTATTTGTTCCCTGCATATATCTATCCAATAGACCAGGAAACTGAAAAGCATGAGAAATATGCTTTATAGACTGCTCGTTTTACCATACCCAAATTGCCAAATAAGCGAAAAATCAAATAATGAACCTATCGATCTGGCGCACAAGTGTTGCTTCCTGGGTCCGTTGGTTCATACTGATACTTGAGAAAACCAGCGAAGGAAGTCAGACTCAAACACGATGGAAAGAAGAGACAGCAAAACGCTGGACTAGAAACTCATATATATATATATATATATATATATATATATATATATATATATATATATTTGAAAAACGGATCCTCCCGCGAACACAAAACCGTCGACGCACGCGCAATGCTCTTAGCAAGGTACACAATTCTTCAAATTGATAAACACAAATTTTGCCCCATCTCTTTATGCTTCCGTATGTTTAAAGTTCAGCATTTGAAGAAAGGCATCTGTTTATCGCCCAGAGAGATAGAAGGAACACAGATACACTTTCCTTCCTCTTGTATAAACTCATACGAAACGCCTCAAGTATTTCTCTTTCTGTTTTCGTGCTGCCTCTAGCCAAGAATCGTTACATTTTCAAAAAGTGGTGCGGAATCACACTGACGATAGTGAAACGTCAGGTGACCATGCAGTTGCTTGACAATTGGTCAACAAACAATGCTCGCGATACCGGTTATTGACGCATGTTCCGTTTTGGCCGATATAGACCTTACCACTCCTCAACCAACGGAATTTTATGGATAACATGCCTCGCGCACTTAACGTATTTGTTCACATGCTTCGTTTTGCAGGACTCTTTCTTCTATCCAGCATTATCAGTGTGCCTGCATGGTCCTGACAGCTTACACGAAGCGGAAAAAAGTACTTGTACACCATGCAGCCCAGCGACTTTCTCGATATTGGGTTGCACTTTATGAAATAGGGCATCCCATCAGCTTTTCTTTTTACAGCGAAGCTGTATATGGCTACACGAAACCGAAATCCGTCTGTCCGATGTGCGCAGAAACTATCATCATCAGCAATGACTCGAGCGTCGGCGTCTTCTTCCACAGCTGGCTTGTTGGCGCGCACGTAACCGCGCGAACGCGCTCGTGCCACTGCTCCCGCGTTCGTCGTCGTCAGCTGGCTCCATTGCCGCTTATCATTCCAGCGTAGAATTTTAATTTTCTTCTGTCGTCGCTATGGCAAGCCCTCGACATCCCCTCATGGGAGGCTGAGGCCCGGCCACCATAAAGGGCTGGTTCTCTAATAAAGGTTTATTCCTCCTCCTCGTCGTCGTAATGGTGAGGCCGCATTTACGGGGGTGTGAGCCATTGCTTAACGGGATATGAGCCATTCATTGTCTTACACGACGGACAGATTTAATTTTGAAGCAATTTAATTTTGAAGAATCATAAGCGGCAATGCGACGATGGCGAACCGCGGGAATACCGTCAGTGACGTCGTTCTCTACGTCACAGCCGAATGTGTGTGTAAGCTCATTAAGAAACACAAAGGCGTAACCAATAATTGAGAAAGACTTTAATGAAGCGTCAGGATTAACCCAGTGATCAACACCGAAGCCGCACGTTTAAGCTTCGCTGGTTAAGCATCTGTACGGAGTGCTTGGGCGGTGATTTTTCATTGTTTTAACGCAATAGCGTTAAGGGCGCCGTGTCGCGGAAAATCTAGTGTCGGCATCGGTGTCGGCGTCGGCCTAAGCACACACGTCCGTAGCATCCGTGGCTTAAAAATTAATCCCGAACCAACCCGACCGCACAGCGTTAGTAAAAAATATCGAATTTCTCAAAGTAAAATCTGCCAGAAAAATCCTAAAGAACGACTTAACTCCAACCTACCGACGTGATAGCGCCGGATTGTAATTTGCACATACGAGAAAACAGCCTGATAAGCAGCCAGGGATCTTTCAATGCTATCACGTTCCACTCTTAACCGCGAAGCTTAAAGGGCAACTACGGTGATTTTTCGATGTCCACTGATTTCGAGAAAATTTTTAACATATGTTCTCTTTGGCACTGATTATCTGTGTCAAACTATACGACTTCAAGTCACTTAGTTTTCCTGAAAATGAATTTTAAAGATTGCTTGCGCGTTCCCAACACATTCCCACAAATTTACAACTTTTTACTGGCCATCTTGTTCTTGTGACGTGCGAACTTACAGCGGCGCCTCGCCTAGCTGACGACGAAGCGCGTTCCTTCTTCATCGGGGCGGCGGCCGACGATCATTGTTTTGACAGACGCTCGTAGCTGCAAGCATTCTTCTTCGGTTGCAGGCATTGTTGGTGGTAAAACGATGGCTGGATGCTGGTGTTGTGCTGATGGTTGCAAGAACACAGCAGCGAAGAATAAGGGTGTCTGTTATCACAGATTTCGGTCGGAAGAAGTGGCTTTGTGCTGTACGGCGCACCGAGTGTTCCCCAAGTAAAAAAAAATCACAGCATATCCACGAAGTGAATGATGGTGAGTCGGCGAAGCACCAGGGGATCATTCGGGTAAACCACAGCTACGGACGACACAGAAAGAGAGCGCGCGTCGGGAACGAGAGAAAGAGAACGCGCGTCGAGAACGAACGACCTTGTGCACCGCAGCGCACCTAGCTACGGACGAGAGAGAGAAAGCCGGAAACGTTCTCTGGAAGCCAGAAGCTGGCTTCCGCAACCGGAAGCGGAACCGGAAACGGAAGTCGGCTTTCGGTTATACTATATATATATATATATATATATATATATTGCGTATACATACATGCATAGTGGTCTCCATGCCAACCAGAGCTACGGACTTCTAGTGAACACTTCATAAAACTACATGCCGCGTCTCTTTCACGTACGGACACACAACGCTATCTATTGAGCAATTCAAAAACTAGAGGTAGCTACATACTACTACTGCTACTACTACTACTACAGAGGAGGGAACGACTCACACCCTAAGGAGCTTCGCCCCTAAAACGCGTGTGTACGCCCTACTTACTTCACTCCTGGGTGCTCTAAAGAGAGCGTGTATTTGAGGGAATTATTGGAACAACTTTCGGAATTTTTTTTTCATAAAAGTAGACGTGGCTACCTACTACGACGACTACTACTACAACTACTACTACTACATACTATACAGAGGAGGGACAGACCCCCACCCTAAGGAGCTTCGCCCCTAAAAAAATGCCGAAAGTTGTCTCCGTAGCGCGGAATCGAACCAGGCGCCCCTCGATTCCGAACGCGCGTCGCTATCCACTACGCCACGAAGCGCACATGGACACACGCGCCACGATGACAATAAACACCCAACATTAACGAAAGACTACGCGTTTCTAACGCGTTTGTGCTAGCGCGTTACGGCCCGTGTAAGAAGCTGGTGTAAGACGCTGTGGCCTCTCCGCCTTACCCACGTATTCATAAACGCTCCTCGACTTGAACTTGACTTGCCACCGCCTTGGGCAGCGCGTTCGAAACGCGTTGAAGGCGGTGGAAAGTCAAGTTCAAGTCGAGGATGATGATGATAAGTGGTTCTTGAGGGAAAGGGAAAGGTTGGCGCTATCTTCTGCAGCCCTTGAGGGAGCACGGTTGGCGCTGAGCCGTGCTCCCTCAAGGGCTGCAGAAGATAGCGCCAACCTTTCCCTTTCCCTCAAGAACCACTTACCACCAGCGCCAAACAAGTCGAGGAGCGTTTATGAATACGGGGGTTATACTCTCTCAGCAGTCATGTGATGGCGTCGGCAAACGCGGTGCACGTTCCGGCATGTGTAACGGCTGCGTAAGACGCTGTGGCCTCTCCCCCTTGCTAGAGAGTACTGCACGTTTCTAACGCGTTTGTGCTAGCGTCCCCTTAAGCGGGAGATGGTGCAATTATAATGAAGGGCGCTGTTATAAAATAGGAATGACGTCACATATGGCGCGTGTCATTGGTGGAAATCAATGGTTCGATTTAGTGCGGCGAGACTGGGCGAATTACACGGAAGATTCACGGTTTACCGATGATTCCCTCCGGGGCTTCGCCCACTCATCATCATTCACCCCGTGGATATGCGGTGTTTTTTTTTATCTAGCGGCCGTCGCTGGACTATCAAGGCGATCTGAAGATGATACTATCCGATTATACTTTAAAAAAGTCGCAGGCCTGCTCTGCACACGCTGCACAGTCACCGCGTAAACTGGTGGAGCGGCGCAAGAGTAGCTCCAATTTCGGTACCACGCACACCAGGGTCTTGGCGACAAAGTCTCTTCGCCTCGTTTTGAGGATAACGATTTGAACTGTCCGCCCGGCGTCGACGGCGAGCTGCGGCTTGTAATACTCTCTGCACAGCAGTCAGCTGAGCCCGATGATGTCTGGTTGTAGCCGCGCACGTAGCTCTATTCGCTTCTACAGCAGCGGTTCATACGTTACGAGGAGACGCCATAATGTTTACCGAAGAGATATCCTGAATACGTGGCGCACATCTCACATCGGAATCGTGTTGATTGCGCGCCTCGTTCGAATCGCATCTCGTCGTCTGCGCCTGCGCACGCTGCGTTTTCCGGCACCTTAACTAGATGGCGCCACCACACTGGAAACGCTGGAGATCGCTTTTTTTTTCTTTTTTTTATTGCGCGCCTCGTCTGAATTGCATCTCGTCGTCTGCGCCTGCGCACGCTGCGTTAGCAGGCGCCTTGCCTAGATGGCGCCACCATGCTGGCGGAGGCTCGGGTCATGCGCCTGCGCGCGTGCCCGGGGAGCACTTATAGCGCATTTTTCCACTGCCCAATAGCAAGCACTTGCGTGGCTCAGTGGTAGAGTATCGGGCTCCCACTGCGCGTGCGCGGGCTCCATCCCGGCGGGAACCGGGTACTTTTTTCGCATTTACGGCGATAGCGGTTACGGTCCCCAACGGCGGCGGCGGACACCATCGCGAACCGAAACGGCTATTGGAATGAGCCCATAACAGCTTACGCTGAAAAACGCCGGAGTTGCGCTTTAAGCATCCATCAATTCTGATGGTGCGCGGGTAAACCAATAACGGATTCGGCAGCATGTGCGAGTTTATTGACTAGTTGTCTTGCCGCGAAATGTTCACGTACACGCGACGCCCGTGGCAGGAAGGACGTTCCACATCGGCCGCCAAGGCTTGTGAGTGGTGGCGCTGGCTAACACTACCAGGGTTACTTCAAGCAGATAAACATATACATCAGCAAGGAGATGGGAAAACGGCGGTACGGTAGCTCAATTGGTACGAGCATCGCACGCGTAATACGAAGTCGTGGGGGGGGGGGGGGGGGTTTGCATGCCACCTGCGGTCAGTTATTTTTTCATCCACTTTCATTTACAGTTATTTATCAGATCTTTAATTGAATTATTTATTACAAGTAATTTCCCTTGTGATGCCCTTGTTTGTTGGTTTTCTATGATATGATAAATAAAAATCGGGCCCCTCGGTTTCCTTTCTGCGCAAGCTTTACACGTAGGCACTCAGCTACCGCCTTAAGCACTTGTGCAGGAACACCCGCTGAACTTGGTGGTCAAGGCTTTCTTGGTTGACGTGACAAAAGCTCTTCTGCAGCGCACTCCGGAAACATAATGTGGCTATACTTTTTTTAAAGCTAATCTTTCTATCTCTCACTGATTCGTCCGTGAGCGCCGAAAAGGCACTCCAGGAAAGCCAACTCACACAATTGAACTATCAGCGCATCTGCGCACACAATAGAACCACGGGGCACGACATACGCATCGTAGAACCCTAGAGTTTACATTCGCAGTTGTACCGATAAGAAGAATGGGAACTGCAACGCTACGCTACCCAGACGAACTGCATATATATGCATTGCATCACGCGCGTCACGCAATGCATTCCCGGCCGTCAGCCATGGGTAGGGCGCAGGTGCATCACACGGCAGAGGCTGCCGTACACGAACGTAAGCGCAAGCGCGATCGTGCCCGTAAGGCTGATCCCGTCTATCGGCAACGGCAGAGCCTCTGACCGTCTACCACAGCGATCACAAGGCAATACTGTGCAAGTGTAGAGTCGTCCGTTATAGCGTGAGTTTGTGCGTGTAATCGACGGCTACGTGATCTAAAATGAAGGCTATGCAAGTTTAAGAAATGTGTCTTCATTCAACTTCAGCGTTCAAAAAGTACAATGCTAAACAAGCAATCAAATCACATATGCATCGCATCTGGTCACTCAGTATTTCTTGAGTTCGTTGCGTGCTCGTTGGCTTTGGACTTTCATTCAGTTTGCATGGGACAAAGCTTCACGTTCAACCATCTTTGTTTATGAAAGGGTCTTTGATTTTTTTGACCGACTTATAATGACTTCATCCTAACGTTAACAAAGCCTTCTCAGTACATGGGGAGTAAATCCACCAAACGTGGCTGTCGTCTTGAAAATTTAGTGTTATATTTAAAATAATGCTTTTTGCTTCAGGAAGTTCAAAGGGAAAATTAATAGTTGCGGAACACACTTTAACATACGTTAAAATGTCTTTCGCCGCAGCTTCCACTCAGAGGGCAACCACCATAAAGTGATAAAAAAGTCGTCTACATATCTGAACGCGCGAAGCACTCTAACGTCGTTGGCTGTAATCTCCTTAAGCCTTTTGTCAAACTTCCAAATATCTTGCATAACACAGGGGTCACAGAGAAATCAATACGGATGCCTTGTTTCTGAATAAAGTGGCGGTCTCCAAATTGAACTATAGTGTATGGTAAATATATAGTCAGCACTTCAGGGAAAGCTTCAGCACTGATGCCACACTCGTTCTGAAATTTGACCACACCCGTTTCATCAGTCAATTCACGATTGGCAAGTAACGATTCGTCGTGGGGCTCAGAATAGTATAGGTTTTCAATGTCACTTTATACAGCACTGGTTGCCCCCGGCAGTCGTTCTTGTAAAGCTACTACCAAACCCATCGAGCTACGAGATTGGAACGGGTCATGTGCCTCCAGGAAGTTGAGTTCGCTCTGTAGGTATTGCCCGAGTACCTTCTGCCATGATCTATCTTCGGTTACTATCGCTCTGGGTGGGCGCTTCACTTTATGTGTCTGTGTGGCGAAAAGCACTTCCAATTCTATTGCATCACTTTTCATCACTGCTTTTGCAAGATTCTCCAGGTTTCACTCATTAAACCTTTTTCAGATCAGACGTTTTTGCCTTGTTATATAACATGCCTGAAGACTTAGTGTTTGTCCATGGTTTCCGACACTTTTTTACTAAAGGTCTCATTAGGGAGCACCACGCAACCTCCTCCTTTGTCAGACATCAGCAATGTCAGGTGGTGATCTCCTAAATAAAAGACGACCTCTTTTGCAATTCCACTTTCTCGCAACCTCGGTTGCACTCTTGCACTCTAGTCAGGCAGTAAACACCATATGATACATAGCGGTTCTTTTCTTGCTCATGCACCCTGAAGATGATGATTATTGTGGTTTATTGGTGCAAGGGCCAGATGTGGCCAAAGAGCGCCAACCATGTCACATCTAGTGTTCATATAGTTCACTATTCATGTACCACTATCAAACCACTAGCATCGCCTTGCTCATGCACCCTGTCAGCAGCACTGCGCGCATCGGCCAACAGCATTGTGTGTTTTACCTACTCTCAAGGAGCTGGTCACCTGGCTTTTCACTGTCGCCAGTGAGACAGCGCACCACATTTTGAAACTGTGCTTATTCTTGTCAGAGGCTGGGCCAAAACTGAAAGAGAAATACTTGAGTGTTTCACATCAGTGTATACAAAAGGAAGGAGAATGCATCAGTGTTCCTTCTTTCTCTCTGGGCGATAGAGATTGCTGTCTTCAAAGGCTGAGCTTTAACTTAAGGACGCAGAAAGAGATAGATCAAATTGTTTGTTTATCAATTTAAAGATTTTTGTACCTTGCTAAGAGCATTGCGCATGCGTTGGCGGTTTGGTGTTCGAGGGATGGCCTGTTATTTAAGTGTATGTTAGCTGATGGTCCAGCGTTGTGGTGTCTCTCCTTTCCTTCGCGTTTGCGTCTCTTGTGTTCACGTTTTTCTCAAGTGTCGCTCTGGTGCGTTGCTCCTGCTGCGCTCATAAGGCAGGTCTAAAGGGCACGTCTTTACCCTCGGCGTCACTCGTCAGCGTAAAGAAGAAAAGAAAGAAAAAGAAAGACTTCTGGATTGCTGAGACAAGGCCATTGGTGACTATTGAGAAATGAAGTCGACCTAACACCGAACCTTGGGTTACACCACTTGATAACGTAGACAAAATGAGGTCGATCACTCACGCTCAGGAAGCAGGACCTATCGAGCGGCGTAGTAGAGGTTCAATATGCGCTTCAACGCCTTGGTGCACAAGTTTCTAGAGCAGCAGCGAATAATTGACCATGTACGTCAAAGATGTGCAGAGGTTGCAGTACTTAGCAACAACTTGCCTACTTTGCGTGACGGACGTGGAAATTTGCATCAGAAAGCTGACAAAATTTGAGACTGTCGGACGGCCAGAAAGAAATGGAGGCTAATTTTGAACAAGAACAATTATTTTTCTCGTTGAACAACATTACACTGTGTAAGGGGTACTTAGCGTGACGTAGAAGCAATGCTTTAATAGGAGGGAGTGAGAAAGAACCGAGCGAGAGATAAACTATAAATATTTATTTTAGGAGCTAATTCACAGGAATACAACACCTGATCATGCTTGCAGTAGTCACATTAAATAAGTCAGAGAATGGCGTCCAACAGTTGGAACATTTTTCCGAAGAGATAAACAGACGTATCGCTAATCCAATTCGTGCCTCTTTTCTTAATATGGAAGGCCTTTAACAATGCTCATGCCAACATTGCCCAGTATTTTTTACACCTGAAATTCCTTCCCATGATGCTCTCCATTTTCTAAATCTTTATTTTTTCAGAGTAACCATGTCTGTAGGGAGTACAGCCCATGTGCGCAGAAGGGCCTTCTGCCGCATGATTTTGCGCACTCAGAGTTGGTTAAAAGAAGAAAAGCCAGCGCATGTCTTGAATGGGCGCTTATGAAGTCGTGCCTTCACGCCATGCAGGCTAGTTTAAATAACCAATTCGCGAGGCTAGTTCCAACCAGCTACGCGCGTTCGGTCCTAGGAGCGGTCTCGGTAACCAACTATCCGAAGTGACCAGCTCCGTCCGCTTGGTATGGTGCCGTCGGTCCACAAGTTATTCCACAACATTAAAAAAGGTCGCAAATACGGAAGCTGTGCTAGTCGTTTTCTCGGCGCCTCGCAAGTTAGCTGGGCTCTCACCGCGCATCACCCGCGTTGACAACAAGGTCAGATTCCAGAAAAACCACAGCAGAGCCGACTTAAAATGTGGGCCTGGAGTTGTATATGCAATACCGCTATCGTGTGGGAAGACACATGCAAGTCAAACTGGACACTGTGTCACCGACCGAGCATAGGAGCGTGCAGTATCATTATAACATAAAGGCAATGCTCCGTTACCTGCGCACTACATTACCTGCAATTGTGAGGCACTGCTTCATGAAACAAAAATACTGGGCAAAAATAGACACTTTGGCACAAGAATTGTTGGACGCTTTCCAATTAAGAAAATAGGCATGAACTACATTAGCGTTGCGCCTGTTTATCTCTTTGGAAACGAGGTCCAGCTGTTTGACACAATGCTGTGGCTTCTTTAACCCGGCTGCTGCACCCGTGCGCAGGTGCTGTTTTCCTGTGACTTCATTCTACGAATAAACAGTACAAGTTAAGTGATCGTTCTATTCTTTCTCCTTCCCTCCTACTAAGTCTTTCACTCCACGTGGCGCTATATATATATATATATATATATATATATATATATATATATAGCTCGAGCACAAGCTACGGACAGCACAAAGCGCGACGGAACGCCACATGTTAGGCCTAACATTATAGACAGGAAGAGAGCGGTGTGGATCAGAGAACAAACGGGGATAGCCGATATTCTAGTTCACATTAAGTGGAAGAAATGGAGCTGTGCCGGCCATTTAATGCGCAGGATGGATAACCGGTGGACCATTAGAGTTACTGCATGGATACCAAGAGAAGGGAAGCGCAGTCGAGGATGGCAGAAAAGTAGGTGGTGTGATGAAGTTAGGAAATTGGCAGGCGCAAGTTGGAATCAGCTAGCGCAAGACACAGGTAATTGGAGATCACAGGGAGAGGCCGTCGTCCTGCTGTGGACATAAGATAGGCTGATGATATAAATATATATAACTGCGATAGAATCAGCGACTGCATGCACTGCTGCATCACAGGAGTCATGCAGAGGCATAGAATCTCCACACAATAACTCAATGTACGACTTAGGATACCGCTTATAGAGGTGATTACAGAGGCCCCGCATGGGGTGCTATTCTTCTATCTATCTGTTGAGCTCGGAATGTTTGGATGTGCGGTAGGCACGCCTCTTGCGGTTTAAACGTATTCGACGTTCCGCACAGAACCCGGGGAGAAATTATATCACTTTGACTTGCACTGGACAATGTAGTCATGCATAAGATCCAGAATGATCTCGGTGAACTAATAATGGACCAGTTTGCCGACATTGCATATACAGACACGAGGACCAATCAACTGTAAAGAAAAACTTGAAAAGGTAAACATTGGCAACAGGTATGAAAGCGAAGCGGTTGAATTTACTGACCCCATCTGAACCGCTATGTCGTAAGGCCGACAAGAACGCGCACATCTTAAACGGGGGTTGAAGCTCTTATAATAAATAATCAGTCAATGAATCAAGGAAGTAATGCTTCGATCAATAATTTATTTAATGCGCGCAGAAGCAACACTGAGATCTGAATGCTAGGTTCACGGAAAAACAGATAAAATAACGGTTGAAATGTAAGACAACAAATAATAATAATAATAATAATAATAATAATAATAATAATAATATAATAATAATAATAATAATAATAATAATAATAATAATAATAATAATAATAATAATAAATATATTATTATTATATTATTATTATTATTATATTATTATTATTATTATTATTATTATTATTATTATTATTTCCTTTCGATACAGGTTTATCAAACGAATGAGATCAAAATGCACGAAGTGGTTGACGTGAACCTCACACTTTTTACAACAGGCAACACCATGGAACATCCTACATTTTACACCAATAACACGTCTTTTTTCCTAAATAGAAACAATCATGGGAGAACATTGGGAAGCACTTCATTCGACTTCGTACATGTCATAAACACCCACAAAAGCATATTAAAAGCTCACAGGGCTTCAGCACGATGTAAAATAAGAGTAAGAAGTGAGAAAGTTTGAAGATTCAGCATAAACTCTAAAGTAAATTGAGAATTGTAGCATGTCTGGTTATATGCAGATTCTATTGCAATAACTCGACATTACATCGCTGTTTCTGTCACATGGTGGCCAATATTATGACTGCGAGTTTGTATATTCAAATGTTCCTAAGGAAATTTTCTGAGCTAATAAGTTAATGGAGAAGCATTGGTGACTGGTAACTAATCATATCGCAACCGTAATTTGTCCGTATAATAGGGCACACCCAGGCTGTTTTCTGATGGAGTTGATACGGCTACATGAAAGGGTGTAAGCACTCTAACATTGGTACAGAGACTAAAGGTTGTTGTTGGTCTTTCCTACAGCTGCACAATTATTTATTTATTTATTTATTTATTTATTTATACATGCTGCAGCCCAATTGGGCTATCGCAGGAGTGCGTATGTACATAGGATACCACAGCAAAACATTCGTCTGCAAAACTCAACTTCAACACCTTGAAAATCAGGATTGTTTCAAAATCCAACATACAAATAAGTAATATAAACACAGCATGAATCAACCTAAGTGATATAAAAATTCCTCTAAAGGTAACGACCTAGTTCTACCTGGCAGTAAGTTACATTTTTCAATTGTACGAGGAAAGAAGCTGTACTTAAATAAGTTATTACGCGATTGAAATATGGTGCAAGGTTAAGTTTGCGGCTATTCCTAGTAGGTTTCGATTTAGCAGGAGACAGATAGTTGTTCGTTAATGAGTAGCGGGGGGTGTTAATGAGAATATGCAACAATTTAAAGCATTCACGATCGCTCCGCTCGGACAGAGGTTGTAGACCTAGTGCAACAAGGTGAGATGAGGGTGGGAAGTTCGAGTTATAACGGCGCTATATGAAACGGATTGCTTTCTTTTGAACTGATTCGAGACTGTTAATGTCACATACCTTACAAGGGTTCCAGATGGGCCAGCAACTTGTAACCCTGTAAGTTGATTACACCTATAATTCTGTGGTGACTAAACAAAAGTGCGGTTATATGTGCGTAATGGATATTATAAAGAATAAAAGGAATTCTTTCTTGCAGGATAAATATTTGTTCGAGGCTTGTAACGCTAGTGTTTGCCCCCGCTAATGGACATTGATTTAGAAAAAAAAGAGAACGTTATATAGCAACAACTTCATCTTATGGGGCAGGTCACACCTGTGCTGTGTTACAAAACCTATTTCTTGGGAGGCTTTCATGGGGATACGATTTATATATCTATCCTAGAACATATTAAAAAAACGCTCCTAATGATTAAAAAAAGAAAAACGGTGCACTTCCTATATATTCTCCCTTGTACGTTTAGCTCACACTCAGGCTGCATTTGTTTTTGTTTTATTTTGGACTGGCATTTGTTTATTTTGCACCAACGTTTACAGTTTTTCATAGTGTATTGGTGGCCCACAAGGTGTCTCACAAATGCGCTTCTAATAGGACCAAAGCAACCATAAAAATTCAGTAACCTCTGTGTCGTTAAATGAATGGTGCACAAAGCTCAAGAAGCGGACTTCGGAATACAAAGACGGATGAAGTTCCAACCAGAAACAAGTGCAACCTTGAACGAGGCTCGTTGAAGAGCAATGATGCCAAGAATAACCTTCGCGAAACCATTATTTGAGTCACCACCAAGTGTTTCTAGAAAATACGACAGCTCTGACGATCCCCGCTGGCTTGGTTCTTTTCACGAGCCTCGTTTTTCTTTCAACAGCCGTTGTCGAGGTTAGGAAACACCTCGAGAGGAGGTGCGCTTCGGTGTCCTAAAATATGACTCTTCATGTAATAGAAACCGCGATCACGCGCAATGCTCCGAGAATTCAAAATTAGAGAAGTATCTCAGCCGGACTGAGAATCTTCTTTCCGTTAAAGCTCTACACGCCTCACTGGCATCCCTTCGGCATAAAAATGAGGCAACATATGGAAATGAAGAAATTCCTCTTGTACTTGAGCAATAGGCGGTTTAGGCAGTTTATCGTTATGGGCAGTATGAATTATATGGGGCTGGTGGTGCCAAGCCGCTTCTAATGACCGTAACCCGGAACAAAGATATGCCACCTCTTGTTTGTTTGTTTTTCACCAATTTTTTTTTTAAAGAATTGCCTTCGACCGATAGCTCTCTTCTGCCGTTCTCGGTGGATTTGTTGAAAATAAAATTGCTTTTATGAGAAACCAAACAGTATATTTAGTGATTCTAAAATTTCACAAATTACATTTTCAATTATTCATTAATTGATACAGTGGCCTATCGGCATACAGGCGGAGGGAGGGGAAGGAGAGGGGTTTCACAGACATAATATTTAAATCAAAGCATACATATAAGCACGACATGAGATGGAAATATATTCAGGATATTGATCCTTACAATGTGCTGCATTATATATTCGCATTCTATTTTTCATTGCCCTGATCGCACACTAAATCTCTGTAGTTGGCAGGACGAGAAGAAAGTGTGAGTCAAATGCCAGGTTCATCTCATTTTGTACCTCTTTTCACTTGTTGCCCACGCTTCTGCCAAGAACACTGAGACAACTAAACTACAGGTGCTGAGCTCGGCCTTACATGACACGTCACTCGATGAGCAAATATAAATATATCGCGTTACAAAAGGAGCCTACAACCTGGGTCAAACACAGCTCGGGTATTTTTTTCAACGTGTATTTTTCTATACTTGTCATGTCAAATTTACAATTACATATCGCGATCTCGCCCGCCATAACGGCATTTTAAGACTTTCTCGTCCTTCAAGTCGAAACTACATTAACGCATCGGCATCATAGTGACAGTTATATTTAGCAAGTAATTTGCAATCTTGTTTCCCAAATGTGGTTTTAGAAATCTTCAAACCTGTTGCAAAGCCCCACTGTGGTAGTAGAAAACTGAGTAAATTTTATTTGCACATGTACACAAAAGACTCTATTTAAGCATGGTAACATTTTTAAGGTATGATAATAATGCCTGGAGTAGATTATTGTCAACAAAAGGTGGGCGCGCAACACAAGAACTTTCGGTGAGCAAAAACCACAACACGAACGTCGTGAATTCTAAACTTGAGTCTATGCTAAGCTGCTAAGCTTTCTCTCCTTGATATAAGTTGTACATGACAGTAACTACTCAGTCATGAAAGTTTGAAAATTTCTGGCTTGAAATTATTGTTTTATGTAGCACCAAATTACAGTATTCAAAGCAAAAGTGTATATAGAGCTGATAACTGCACCATGGCAGTCAACACGCCATATTGTTGGCCCATTTTTACTTTATTGTACTCGGGTTAAAATGTTGAGTAGCTCATATTCAACACATTCGGCGTGGTGCTTCGCAACTGAGTCCCGAGCTCGTAGTTGTGCTGTTGGCTTCGACAGTTATGGTCTTATAGAATGCCGACAACAAAATGTGACCGTTGCTAGACTCATCACTATGGCCTTCTAAAATTTTAGTTGGTAAATATATATATATATATACAGTAATTTACGAGCCCGATGCCACAACTTAATGCTCTGGGAGCAGCAACAAGCGAATTAAAATACAATAATACGACTCGGAGGGTGACCGACGACCAAGCCGTGTCCCCTTTTTTGACGTCAGCGAAGCAGCGCCCGCAACGTCACAACCAGTCGTTCGAGCGAAAAGTGAACAGTGGGCATGTCTTTTATTACGTGGATTGTGCACGTCGCCATCTGTGTCCCATACTATATTGCCGATGTGACTGGGGCAGTCGCCACTTCACTGCCCGTCCTATTGCTGCGATGTTCCATTCGCTACGATGCCCAGCGTAGGAGAACGATGCCCGTCCGCTGGCGTGAGCCTACAGTGCTCGCTGTCGTGAGCCTTAGAGGAATAGATACAATCCTTAATGATATGCTCGAGATGAGCAAAGGAAACCGGTGAGGCCTGACCAAGGAAGAGATTTTCATATACAGCATGTTTCACTTTAGCTGCACTAAATTTTTAATCGTTGCCTGTGGTCGAAAGCACAATTCTAATCCTTGATCTAAACTACTCGATGAAGCGGCCATTACTTCCACGAGAAATCAAAATGCCAAATTGAAGACGTAACATACATATGCTAAACACCTTTTTAACGAATTATTTTACGGCACATATATTAATCTGCAAACTGTAGCTAGTGAGTTTCCAAGGTGTATCCACTTCGAAGGAATTTTCTGGGCTACGCTGCTTTCAAGATATTAATTTTGAAAGTGTCCGACGAAATGCATTGGTGTTCTATTTACGTTTGTGTTTCAATGCATAAAAGAGAGTTTTGTTCAAAAAATCAACTGAAACGCCGATGCATTTCTTCGCACTCTTCGAAAATTAATATCTGGAAACTGGTTTAGTCCTGAGAACTCGTTTGAAGTGGATACGCCTTGCAAACTCAACGGTTATAATTCGCAGACTGAAATGTATGCTGTTGTGTAATTCGTTAAAAAGTTATTTAGCATAATTACGTGAATTATACAATTAGGCATTTTGATTTGTCGTTGAAGTAATGGCCACCTCACCCAGTAGTTTAGATGAATGATTAGAATTGCGCTATCTGCCGCAGGCAATTAAAAAAATGGTACACGTAAAATGAAACACCCTGTATTTGGCAGGCAGTAATTCTAACTTGGTATTAGGCACAAGCTGTGCCAGCACAAGGAGTAAATAACATTGTGGCGGTCGGGCACAGACACCGGCTAGTCGAGGTAATGTTCCGGAAGCATTGATGTCACACTAAAGGAAGAGTGGGGAATGCATGCGGGCACACAGGAAGGCTCACGATATGGTGATATTCTGATTTTCGTTAGGTAAAAAATTACTGTGTTCGGATTGTCGACTCTCTGTACTATAACTTTGAGAATTTTTTGAACGCAAGTTGTTTTCGTAATCAAGTAACACAAATCAGCACCGTTAGTACAGCAAGTTAGCTGTGACAGTGGACAGTGAATGGGACAGTGAATGTGCATAATGGCCTAGGTAAAAGAGACACTCCTCGCAGACTATATGAAGGGACTCGTCTCATCCTTAAAAGCATTATCGAATTGTTCCTTAATTCAAATTTGCTGAATCCCCGCTTAAACACAACGAACATCTATGGTACAAAGTTTCATTGCCCAACATAGCGCTCATTGTTAAGCGCGAACCCTTATTTTGATGCCACGGTAGCTCATAGATTGTTTCGACTTATCAATAGACACAATGCATTTGAATGTTTCCACTTCGAAATACACGACTACCGGCCACTTTTATGCAATGAGATGTCTGTTCTACTGATTTATTTGAAACATTATGGCTTTGTTAGAGTATCGATAGACGTGGTACTGAAACGTAGTAGGCTCAGTATGATTTAACTATGCTGGTCGTTCACGGCGGTGTATCTTGTAGAAACAGAGAACGGTCCTAAAACGTTTTTAAAGCGATCACTTCCTTCGGCACGTCTCTCAACTTTGCCGTTTGTTCGTTTCTGTCCGTTTGTGGCCAACTTGGGACCAAAGATATCACTAATTTGTACAAGAACTAAATTAGATCAAATAAGTAAATAAATAAATGCAGCAGCTCCAACGTGCCTTGATTGAATTTATATACAGGGGAGCTTTCCGTCAAAGCATAATGAGTGCTGAAACACGTGTTTGCGTTTATTCAATGTGACCGCAAAGTGAAACCTATATTCGGGTATTTTATAGAGGAAATGCAATGTCCTCACGTTTTCCTGGCAGTTGCACTTCCCGTTGATCCTCATCAAGCGCCAATGTGATACGCTTGGCTTCAGGTTCACGGTTGGATTGAAGCAGGTGCTCATGTTTCGCAGCACATTTCGCAGCATATCGAAGTCGTGCTTACTCGGCGCGACGCTTCTTTTGCTGCACTTTCTGTTGCTCTGTGACTTTTCGTGAAGGTTGCATGCTGCCGAAGAATGAATCACACTTTTGAACGCAACCAGCGTTTTAGAGGTTGGAAAATGCAAGCTGGCTTTCTGCGCCATTAGTTTGGGATACCCGTCCTCCCCTTCGAGGCGCAGATGTGACCGTCCACGTGGTTGCCAGGCGGAGCAACACATGCGCAACGTGAGGGGATCTCCTCCGGTGCGCTCTCTCCCGTCCGATGGTGGCTGTCACGTCTCTGTCTCCTCGTTCTCTCCACTAGCGGCAACGACCCGCATGCGCCGGCCAGTTTCCCCCTGTACCTTCGACTGCTGCGGGCGAACTAGTGTGAGCCATCGCTCCAGATGGCACTGCCGTCCCGAAGCCGAGGGTGAGCTATTCGGCGAGCACTCACAAGCAGCAGCAGCCGCAGGCGGCAGCTACGGTCAGCAAGAGAAGCACAGAGGGGTTTGCAAAGAAAGCTCCGCTTCAAAATTAAAAATACGTGGCCATCTACCACAAAAGCTGGATGCCCTAACCATTAGACCGCAGGCGCATAACTGGAGAATGGGAGTAAATTACAGCAAGCCAGCGGTTGAGGCGCTACGCGCATCGCTTAGCAACAATTTATAAAAAGTGAGCCCCCGCGCAGATCTTCGCAAATAATCCTTGCGGCGAACAAAAAAATGGGTAGGATGCGTTGATACTTGAAATCTATGTTGTGATATGCTAAGTTTTATTTCGGTGACACTCTTATTAAGAACACTTGGAAAACCGCCTGCTTCATGACGAATCTCCAGTAGTGGCTATCAGTGGCGCAGCCAGGAAGAGGCGCACCGGGTACATACCCCCCTCCCCCTCACTCAACCCGTCCCCGGTTAAGTGCGTGGCTCCCTCCGCACCCCACAAAACAGTTCTGGCTGCACCACTGCTGGGTAATTCCTCTTATTTGGCTACAACATAAAATTAGCCGCGCCTCTCTAATTGTACGGTCGCGCTGTGGCACGTATCCGCAAGGTCAAGCACGTAGTGACTTGTGGTTGAGCAAATGTTAACGCTGACTAAGAGTAGCGCGAGCTCCGCAAGGTACAACATAGTGGCTGAGGAACACGTTCGCAGTGCGCAACGTATCGCTTGCAAGGATATCAACCTAATGGTGGTTCAGCCGTTTTGTTTTTTTTGTCGCCAACGTGATCCGCAGCAAGAAGTGCGCGATGCCCTACTTTAATTAGTACGTGGCCACTGAACCTGTCGTGCCAGACGTTGTGTGGAAAGACCAGGGACGCTTTTCTGCATAACTTTTTGTCAGTGACAGTGGCAGTGACAAGAACATTTATTGGTCCTGAGAAACTGGCCTGGGCGAGCCGAAGGCTCCCTCAGGTCAAGTGACCTGTGCCCACAATGGAACCGGGTGGCGAAATCCCGTTGCGATCTCGTGGGCCCTCT
The DNA here is from genome assembly GCF_013339745.2 of Dermacentor silvarum. Classification (NCBI taxonomy): domain Eukaryota; kingdom Metazoa; phylum Arthropoda; class Arachnida; order Ixodida; family Ixodidae; genus Dermacentor; species Dermacentor silvarum. The sequence goes on from NC_051156.1 coordinate 144,074,809, forward strand.
GGACTGTCTGGAGTTGGATGTGGTTGTGATCGCTTCTTAGGAACTCCTCCCACTGTTCCTTTGTGGCAAGTATAGAGTTTTCTATGTGCCAAAAATTAGTCATTGTCAAAACCAAAGCACTGAAAGCTATCGAGCTCCTCACATGGTGTTTTAACAATACGCGAAGGCAACATGGGGTCAGGGAGTACGCGAGAAAATTGCTGCTGCCCAGCAGAAATGGCGCCTTGGCAGACATCGGACGTGTGACAACGCTAGCGCATTGAAGAACACGGTGTGCGGCGTTACAGGCGTCACACCTTGACGGACTAAGAGAGGAGGAGATCGAACGAAACCGCCGGCGTTTGTCAGGGCCTACTGAAAAGATCAGATAGATTAGCTTGGCGTTTACTCCTCGCTCCGCTCAGGTAAGTACCGCTGGGTGATTTGCGCGCCTCCCTCAGCAGGAACGGCAGCATATATGTGCCGGCAACGCTCATGCCAGCTGCGACAGTCAGAAAACTGCCCTGGTGGTGGTGGTGGAAAACATTTATTAATATTTGAGCCTTACATACAACCTATGAATGGGTCGGCTCTAGATCTCGTAGGGTGGCCGTGAGCTTGCGACCCTTGGCGACTCTCAAAGCCCAGCCCACCAGCTACTTTTGCGCAGCCGGGTAGGAGCTGGACACCATGATCTCCCATATCTCTAGGTCGGTTAATTGCCAATCAGCTCAGCGAAAATGTATAGAATACCATGAATGTCTGATCTGGAGGCACCGCATAGTGTGCATTCCGGTGAATAGAGGCCTGGGTGTATGAGAGCTAAGTAAGCTGGGGATATGAATGTGCGGGCTTGGAGCTGCCTCCAGGTCACTTGTTCGAATTTGGTCAGCGACTTATGAGGAGGTGGATATTGGAGGCGCTGCTCCCGATTGTGTAGGGTAATTTCATTGTATGTAACCGGGCGGTCTTGCGCGCTATCTGGGTCTGTAGGTGACCCTGCCCGGATGACGTACGCTCTAGCAGAGTGATGGGCCGCTTCGTTCCCAAGGTTGCCCGCGTGCGCCGGTACCCAGAGGAGTTGAATTGGTCTAGGAGGCGGTCTCGAAGAATTGAGAATTCGAAGGGCTGGCTCATGTAGCCTGCCCTTTGAGAAGTTCCGAATCACTGTTTTTGAATCACTAAAGATTAAGATTTCTTCTCACTAAAGATTAAGCTTTCTTCTCGTTCATTACATCACGAGGGCTCGAATCCAGCAACATTGATGCCGTCAGGTAGCATATGTGGGTTTATTGACCAGTGGCCGTCACCTAAAATGTTCCCGTGCTCGTGACGCCTGCGGCAGAAAGGATGTTCCACATCCGCCCCTATAGGTTTGTGAGTGGTGGCGCTGGCTAACACTCCCAGGATTAGTTCTAGTTGTAAAAACATAAATACCCCAGAAAGTGGATGGGGAAAAGGGTTCCGCGGTAGCTCAATGGTGAGAGCATCGCACGCGTAATGCGAAGACGTGGGTTTGTTCCCCACCTGTGGACAGTTGTTTTTTCATCCGTTTTCATTTTCATTAATTTATCATTTCTTTGACCTAATTAGTAAGTACAAGTAATTTCCACTATGTTGTCCTTGGTATAATTGTTTGTTGGCTTCTTATGATTAAGATTAGTGTGGTAGTTGTGGAGCAGATAGCGAGGGCGATGGCAGCTTCTTCTGCCTCCAATGAGGCGTGAGCTTGTGTTGTTCCTGCTGCAATTGGAGTTAGCATGTCAGAGACGACGCTTAGCGCGAACGCTTTGTGTTGAGTGTATCGGGCGGCATCTACATATACCGCTCCGGTGCTATGCAGATGGTGCTTTTGTAGGGCTTTTGCTCGGGATTCTCTCCGAGCTTGGTGATGGACCGGGTGCACATTTTTAGGTAGCGGATGAATCGTGAAAAGATCGTGTACTTCTCTGGGGCTGAGATACGTATGGCGTACTGATATCATGGGGTTAAACCCCAAGGTTGTGATAATGTACCGGCCTGTGCCGGTGGAAGGGAGGCGTTCAACCTGTGCCATATTGTGAGCTTCCATGAGTTTGTCCAGTGTTTTGTGCACTCCCATGAAGAGTAAGCGTGCATAGGACGTACGTCGTGGTAGGTTGAGTGCTGTCTTATATGCTTGCCTGATTAAAACGTTAATTTTTTCTTCCTCTGTCTTCATGAGGTAGAGGTAGGGAAGGGGGTACACCACCGGACTGATGACGAACGCCTGGACCAGCCTGGGGAGGTCATGTTCTCGCATGCCTCTGTGCCGATTGGCGATGCTTCTGATCAAGCACATGGTTTGATGTACCGTGTTGGTGAGCTTCTTTATGGTGGACGTGTTCTTACCGTTGTTTTGGATTATGAGTCCCAGAATCCGCACCTGGTTTACTTCTGGGATGAGGTGGTTGTCGAGGAGGATTTCAATTTTAGGTGGGGGTCTCATGTCTGTGCGACATTTGGGGGGATGTAGAACTAGTAGTTCAGATTTGGTTGAAGAGCAAGCTAGGTCAATCGCTTCAGCTTGTTCCGCCACTATGTTGGCTCCTGCCTGGAGTGTCTCCTCCATTTCCCCGGTATTACCTATGGTTGTCCATACAGTAATGTCATCGGCATAGATTGAGTAGGATAGGTTTGGTACCTGCGCCAGCGCCTTAGCCATGGGTAGTAGAGTAATATTAAACAGTAAGGGAGAGAGAACCGAACCTTGCGGTGTTCCTCTGCTGCCTAGTGGAAAGGAGTCTGAGGAGACTTGTAAAAGAGAGAGCTCTGCTGTACGGTGACTGGGAAATGTCGAGATGTAGGCATGTGTGTGGCTGCTAACGTTCAGGTTGGATAGAGCGTCCAGGATTGCCGAATGTTGCACGTTATCAAAGGCTTTGGTGAGGTCGAGTGCAACAATAGCCCTCATGCGTTTGGCATGGCGGGGGTGGAGTGTTTTCTCTGAAAGTTGCAGCATTACATCCTGTGTGGCCAAGTGGCTGCGGAAACAAATTATGGTGTGTAAGAACAGAACATGTTCTTGCATGTGTTCTTGTAGTCTGTGAAGGATCACGTGTTTAAACTGTTTCCCCAAGGAGGAGGTCAGGAAGATTGGTCGGAGATTTTTAGGTCTAATAGTTTGCCGGGTTTTGGAATGAACTTGCACTTTTGCATGCGTTCATTGTGTTTGGAGTTCCCCTTTAGACCAGCATTCATCGAAGAGGGACGTGAATGCCTGGATGGAACGGTCATCCAAGTTTCTAAGCAGTTTGTTAGTTATTTTGTCTGCGCCGGGCGCAGATGTTGCTCGGAGTTTGTTCATGGCCGCCCTGACTTCCAATGGTGAGATGTCCTCATCTAATATGGGGTTGGGCAGGCCTGTGTATTCAGGTGGGGGTGTCCTGTCTGTGGTGGTGAGGTATTGCGTCCTTAAGTTGTATAGGAGTTCTTGGACCTGCTTGGGGAGCTTATGCAGGATCCTGTGGATATTCATTCTTTGAGTTCTTTTTGTGTGCTCGGTATCGAGCAGGCAACGAAGGAAGGCCCAAGTATCCTTGTGCCGTAGATTTCCACGCATTCGGTCACATAGCTTGTCCCATTGCTGTTGACCTAGATGCCCTGCGTGAGCCTCTATTTGTTTAATTAGTGCTGCGGTCTTTTCTTTGAGGGATCTGTTATGTTTGCTAGCGAGCCATCGTTTCTGTATGCTAGTATGCGCCTCCTATAGGTGTAATATGCGGCTGTCCACAACGTCTGTGTAAGCGGGGTGGGTATCTGTGATGTAGCTTTTTGTACGTACTGGGTTAAGGTATCTAGCCATGAGTCCAAGTCTGCTATTGATTCAGGAGCTGACGTTCTGATAACACGGAATTTGTCCCAGTCCACAATTTCAACCGTACGTTTGGATCGTTGTGCGAGGTTGTGAGTGGGAATTTCTGAGCTGATAATGAAATGGTCACTACCCAGCGATGTCAGGGGGTTGGACCACTTGCTGCCGTTGATGTTCTTCGTAAGGGTTAGATCTGGGCTAGTGATCAGCTGGATACTGTTACCCATGCGTGTGGGGTGGTCAAGCTCGTTGATAAGTGAGAGGCCTTCATTCTGAATGAAGGTCCACAGTGTAGTGCCTTTCCTACAGTTCTTATACCCCCAGCTTGTGTGGTTGGCATTAAAGTATCCCACCACAACTAGGACTTGCCTGCCGCTGATGTCTAGAGTTTTTTGAAGCCCCGCGATCAGCGGGCCTGCAGGACTTTTGGGTGGACTGTAGACGTTAAGGATGAACAAACTCCGCCCCTGCCGGGTTCTCGGCAGGAGTTCTAACACGTGTCCATCTAGCTCGTCCATGCCAAGGGGTGTTTTACTAGCCGTGTAGTTTCTGTGTACTAGTATCGCCGTTCGAGGCGTTTGCTGTGATATTCGCTCATGCGTGGTGTAGTTCCGTAGTTTGACTTTGCATTGTGTTTCCTGTAACGCGATGACTGTGAGGAGTTGACTGTCTGGTAGTATTTGCAAGTGAAGCTGAAGGTTGTACCGTTTAGCTCGGAAGCTCCTGCAGTTCCGCTGCCACACTTCGATTACGTTACAGCGTGCAGCCATGTTTTACTAGGGGGGGGGGGGGGGGTTGTTCAGCCGCAGCCGAGCCTGACGGTTTGGCGGATAGGAGCCCATTTAGTTCGGTCTGCATTTGAGACATCGTGGCCTCTTGCGTGCCCTGATGCTGTTCGAGCGCTGTCAAACGGTTGGAAATGTTCGTCATCCATGCCGTGTTGTCTTTCTGCATAGCAATTAGGGTTGCCTGTATACTTTGGATAGCGGCGGTGATGGTGGTTAAGGAATCAGTCTCTATTGGAAGTGCGGCCTCTGATTCTCACTGTGCTTTTCTTTTTTGCGGGGGGTTCCTGACTAGGGATGCTGTGTTTGATGACGACGCTGACGAGGCGGGAATAGAAGCTTTACAGACCTGAGGCTCTGTTTGTGTTTGGACTGCGGCGCTTTCCGCGCGTTTGAGAGATAGAACCCCCTCTAGGAGAAGTTGGAGTTGTTTAAGTTCAGCTATTTCCTGACTTTGTTGTAGTAGTTGTGCTCCGAGCTCAGTATTCTCTTTAGCTGGTGAGGGAGATCGTGGTTTCCAGCTAACCTGTTTTTCGGCGGGCTGGTCTTTGTGGCCGGGGAGTGGAGGAAACGAAGATGAACGGCTTCTTGTGCTGCCTTTTTGGGGTGTGTATCTGGATGAGGAGCCGCTGTTTGTCTTTGAGCTGAATCGGAACCTGCTGCGGGGGTCGTATGGGTTCGATGCCTCAGGGGGGTCGCTGGTGGTCGAGGGGGGCTGTTGGTGTCCCGTTCGCCGGCTTGGCTTGGGGTTGCCTGCCCTCTCGATGCGCACTTTACAGTTTTTTGAGCCCGTGAAGTGGGGCCCGTTGCAGAGGATACATTTTGATTCACCGACGGGTTGGTCGATGATTTGATGCTGCTTCTCCACACCTGTGACATTTGTGAGAGTGGAAAGGGGCAAACGTCCACAGCGGTGCCCGGGCTTCTAGCAGTTGAAGCACGCTTCCATCTTCACTTTGAAGGGGTGGCACATGTACACCGCTTCGTAGAAGATGAGCTGTTTGGGTAGCACACGAGTGTTCACGAATAAGATCAAGATCGACTTCGTGCGACCGAGTGGGCGAGCGTCCGTGATGGTGAAGTTCGGACTGCGATTCATGGTGGTGAGATCTTGAAAGATGTCTTCTTGCGACTGATTGTAAATCGCGTTGTAGAGAATGCCCTTCAAGGCATCATCCGGTGCGGCCATATACGCGCGCACTGGATACTGTTGGTCTTGGATTTGGAGCACTTGTGTACTGACGTAGCGCTTGGCCCGATCTTCACATGGCGTGCTAATGGTGAAAGCGCTGTTATGTGGGTTCATTCGGAGCCGATCATGAAGCCGAGCTTCTTGATAGCTGATTCGCGCAGTGCAACAGATCAGGAGGAGCAGCATGCCACCATTACATTGGCGGATGTCGAGACCTCCTCTCGGACGAAATATCACCTTTAGGTCCGTGGTTGGGAATTTAGGGAATAGAGCGTGCCGTTTAGGTTTCAGAAAGTGAGGCTGGCCTGCTTGGGTTGACTGCGGTTTGGCAAGATCTTCGGGTTGTCGAAGCTTCCGGCTCTGGCGTCTCGATTCGAAGAGTTGGGTATGCCATTGCGCGTGCGTTGATGGCACGTTTCCACCGCGGGTCGTTAGCAAATTCTTGTGGGGAAATTTCTTCACCCTCAACACGGTACACCATCCTAGCGGGCGATTCCGTGACGTCGGGCGGGGTCTTGGACGCGCCGGTAGGCTGAGGTCTAACCGGCGTCCGCGGCGGCGAGGTGAGGCGCGTTAGGCCTCATTCACACAGCCGTCAAACGCTCCGTCACGTCACCGTCACGGCATCCGTTTTCGTCAGGGGAGAGGGTTTCCGAGTCATTTTCCCCTCAAAAACGGCTCGCCGGCGACGCAGAGCGGTGCTCTACGTTTCCGTCGCCAGCACGGTCACGGATCCCCGCCCCTCAAATATCGACCAATCAGAAATTAAGAAGCCGACGCTAAATACAGCCATATTACAAAGCTGAAGCTGGCAACAGCAGCGGCGGCTGGTTTGTTTACATGCGTGCCAGCATTGGTTCCACGTGCGGCACGTCGAAAACTCAGCTGTGCGTTTCGGTGGTGCTCAAATGGCCGAACTTGCGATTCCTGCACATTTTTCGGCCCCACGTACTTGTTCGTCGCCGAGCTTTGCGCCCTTGTTGCGGTCTCCGCTTGCAAATCAAGAACAGCAGCAGAAAACCGCTCGGCATTGCGAAAGTCGCCTATTCGTACACTGCTCCGTCGCGCCTGCTGTGCGTTTTTTTTTTTTTGGACGTGACGGTGACGTGACGGAGCGTTTGACGGCTGTGTGAATGAGGCCTTAGGCCTCAAGTAGGCTTCGCGTAGCGTCGCCCGCATCTGAGAGAAAAAGGCTGCTCTGGCGCAAATAATAATCGGAAAGTCCCGAGAAATAGAGTGTACGGGTGCAGAACACCTTCACTGACCGTTTACGGCCGTCTTCAGGTCATTTACAGTCGAAATTTCGCCGTAGAGAGTCAGGAAAAACGGTGCCGATGTGAGGCACGTCCGCTCAGCTCAGCCGCTGCCGGCGTTTTCCAACTCCCCTGGCTCCGCTACATCTGATTGGGCATAGCGTGTGGTGCGTCAGCATAGGTTCGTCGTTTTTTAATGCGATAGCGTTTAGGGCCCCGTGTCGCAAAAAATCCGGCGTCGGCGTCGGCATTGCCGCCCGCGGCCGAGAAAATCATCCCCAACCACGCAGGCCCCCCAAATATTTTTTATATTTTTTATTTACAAAATACTGCAGGCCTGTGCGGGCCCAAGCAGGAGGGGTAAATGACAACAGAGCATTCAGAATTACAATACAATACAAGCATATAAAAGAAAACAAACCAAAACGCTCACATCTCTGTTGCGATATTAACAGATTAAAAAATTGATCAGGTCTATTGAGTCAGTGCTGTTTAGCAATGATAATGGTACTGCTTTCCATTCTTCAATAGTACGGGAGAAAAAGGAAAATTTAAAAGTGTTAGTTCATGTTTAATAGGGAGTTAAAGATTCAGCGTGGTGATGTCTGGTTACTCTTTTAGTTAATGTGCGCGCATATGGAGCAGGATCGATCGAGAATTCTTTATTTTTGACGAGGAAAAGAAATTTATGCCTTAGAATTTTCTGCCGTAGTTGCAATGTAATGTCTGTATACCTAGATTGCGCATGATAGTTGTAGGTGAGTCGCTTATACGGTACTTAGAAAAATAAACCCAACTTCTTTCTGCTGAACCATTTCTAGTGCATTAATACGTGTGGATCCGTGACTGTGCATGCGTATTCCAATTTCGGCCGAATGAGTGATTTGTATGCATTATGTTTAGTTTCCGGGGGTGCTTCTTTTAGTTCATGACGCAGAATACAGAGTTTACGAAATGAGGCAGCATATACATTAGATATGTGAATTCCATCCTTAGTTGTTATTGTCACACCTAAATATTTATATTCATTCACTTCAAGGAGATTATGTGTAGGAAGATAATAGGGAAACTTCCACCTGTGTCTTTTCTTGGTTATTTGCATGTATACTGTTTTTTCTTCATTCAGCTGCATGTCCCATTGTCTACACCATGAATAAATGCTGTGAAGGTTAGTATTCAAAATTTCCTGATCCTCTCGGCAAGCAATCTCATGAAACAAAATGCAGTCATCCGCAAATAAACGAACTTGTACGGGTTCAGTAACAACTTTAACAATATCATTAATAAAAATCAAAAACAAGAGTGGTTCCAGTACGCTACCTTGTGGTACCCCGGAAGTAAATGGCAAACGACGCAAGTGGTGACCAGTAACAGAAACCGAATGTAGGCGGTTTGCTAAGTATGCGGAAATCCAGTTTATTATGAAAGGTGAGAAGCCAGTTTATTTTAGCTTGAAAACTAACTTTGGATGTGAAACAAGGTCGAATGCTTTTTTAAAGTCCAAAAAAATTACGTCAGTTTGACCAGACTTGTCCATCACACTTGCAAAATTGTGAATTACTGTGGTTAGTTGTGGGACTGTAGAAAAGCTCTTCCTAAACCCATCTTGAAATGAAGACAGAATGTTGTTATCTGTTAAAAACGTGATTACGTGATTAGCAATAATATGTTCAAGCATCTTACAGAACGAAGAAGTCAGATATATAGGACGATAATTTGAAATCACCACAGTGTCACCTTTCTTGTGTATGGGCACCACACACGCCGTTCGCCAGTCAACCAGTAGATCCGCAGATTATTTCGATGCGCGAAAAATACCTGCAAGGAATGGGGAGAGCACTTCAGCGTAACGACGAAGGAACGCATTACGAAGGCCATCAGGACCGGGTGATGTTTTCAGGTTAAGTCTTCAGGTTAAGCATATTGAGTCTTCAGGTAAGAAGCATAGTCACAATACATTTTAGTGACACAATGTCTTCTAGATCAGAGCTAGATACAGGGGTAAGACTGACTCTTTCAGAAGGGATGGAAAACACGCTGTGGAAATACGAGTTAAAATGTTCCACAATAGCCTCCTTGTCAACAATTTGAACACCATCAATTTGTATCTCTTTAACCGACATTGTATTCCGATTCAAGAAATCACAGAACTTCAGAGGGCATTCTCCTAAATTATTTCGTAGAGTATGCTGAAAATAATGCCATTGGAACGTCTCAACGCCTCCTATTTTACCACTAAAGTTGCTCACACTTTGTCTTGCATTCGTCACAAAGTTATTCCTCGGAATTTGGAGAGTGACAGCCCACAAACAATTGTCATGAAACAAAACACCGACAGCGCATGCCTTTTATGCTGAATCTTCTCAGGCTGAAATTTTAAAGATTCTAACAACAAAAGAAGGCCGGCCCCCGAAAGAGGCCGCGTTTCTACCAGAAAGCGCGCTTTCGTGCTTAGCGTTCACCGCCAGCGTTTTCCGGTAAACATTACGGTTACATCAGCTGCAGTTGCCGGGAAGGGCGATAAACAGTCAAAGATCATTGAATGCTATCGCGTTCCACTCTTGAAGGCGAAGTTTAAGCGTCCTCCAAATTTTTGCGATAGCAATTATATGGACAATCTACGCGCGTTTCAGCCTTCGCCATGGACATGGACGTCGCTGTAAGGTTCCGTATAATGTCACAGGGCAATAAAACCGTCGCCGCGCGCCGTATGCTGTATGTGCTGGTGTGTGCGAGTGAAAGCGTGCGAGGGTGAGCCGGCGAACGCAAGTGAGGGAAAACATAGGGAAGCGCGCCGTCTTCCAGTCGCGCGCAACGCTCCGGAGGGACGGCAGGGAGGGGCGGGGGGCGGTGAGTGCGCGTTTTGCTGCGGGCGGCCCGCCGGGGCTGCAAGGCACCGCAAGGCTCCTGGGGGGGAGGAAGGTCTCCACGTTGAATGAAAATTTCCTCGCTCAGCTATGTAAATTCGAAAAACGGGTTCTCAGCTACTCATTTGCTTTAGCCACCTAACATCAATAATTGAAAAGTTAATTAACGTACCTCCGTTAAATGCACAAAAAATTACGTTATTTACTCTTTATCTAAGAAACTGTCAATCCGCACACAATAAAATATTGGTAATAAAAACGTAATCATGATTTATATAACCCTAAGGTTACATGTGCGTTACAAAGATGGCACACACAGACACTCACATGAAAAACATGTAGGCAAAAAACACGGACGTTAACTTTATATGTGTGTCCAGCTACAGTTCGCCAAGCTGTTCAACAAAAAATAAGATTAAAAAAAGCACGGTGTAAACTAAAATCTGAGGACCTACGGTGTTCAGTCGTCAAACTTCTCACAGCCAGACACCGTAGGGCTGAAGATCCCATCTTGCACCATGTTTTAATCTCTTCATTTTTTATCAGAAAGCATCAAATTTCCCACTGAGCGAAAAAGCCTCCGTCAGAAGTAGCGAAACGGCACCTAAATTCGCATTGGCTGCGACGCCTTGCGTGAAGGAAGAGGGCATAACCTCCAACATGCCTCTCCCTCAACCTAACTGAGCTCAGTCCTCGGTCTCTCGACGCGCACGATGTCGGTGGCATGCGTCGTTGTCACCTCAGGCTGCTGCTGCTCACTGGCTCGGACAGCACGTACCACTACGGAGTCTGAAGCATCTACATCGTCGGCGGCCGCAACCTCGGAAGTAGCGAAATGTGACCGTCCACGCCAGTGCACCGCAGACGAAGCCAGGGAACGCAAAACAAACAAACGAACAAAACAACGGCAAAGCTTGCACTACAGGCCGCGCAAAGCTCGAGACACAGCGAAGCTGTCCGATCGATTGTGTCATAACCTAAGAGATACGTGACATGCCAGATACCTGGCAGATACCAACCAAGCTCAACTCAGGCATAGCCAAGGCCGAACCTAGCTGCTATCAAGTTCAACCTAGATACAACCAAGTTCCAACCTCGACATAGCGAAGTTCAACCTAGCTACTACCAGGAGACGCAATCTATCGGCCAGCTTCGTTGTGTCTCGAGCATTGTGCGGCCTAGTGCAAGCTTTGCCTTCCCATTACGACGACAAAAGTGAAGGGAAATTGCACGCTGGAATGATTAGCGGCCACGCAGCCAGCTGTGGGAGAAGACGACGACGACGAACGTGGGAGCAGTGGTAAGATCGCATGCCGAGCACGAGTACGAGCCCAAATCGAGGGGCGCCAATGAGCCTACCCACACAAACCGGCCTACGCTGTTAGTGTAATTTCACATCTGCTTCGTTACACCACAGCAGCCACAATACAAGCACGTACGTCCCTAGAGGCGGAGGAGGCTGCCATAGCCCTGGCCATCTCCACCACCACTGCCGAGGTTATTCTTAGCGACTCCAAAACTGCAATGCGCTACTACTCCAAAGGCCGAGTTCATGAACCGGTACGGAAAATTCTCAATCGTCAGACCCCCTCAGACCAATTACGCTCATCTGGGCACCCGCGCGCACGAGCCATCTAGGCAACTAGATTGCCCATTCCATTGCTCGAGTAGCCGTCAACCGAGCCACGCCGTCTGATGACCTGGATAACGCCAGAGACCGATTAGTAACATATCATGAGATCACCCTCCACTATCGTGAAATGCGGTTAACATAGCCTCCCCCACACAAATCCTTAATCAAATTCCAGCAAATTACCTGGCAGCAGCTTCAGGTACAAACCTTCCTCTCTCCAGTTTTTCTCGCCCTGGTTCATTCAGGCCTATATTGACAGGAGTACGCTCTGCGGTGCGCCTAAAGCCAACTTTCATCACACCATGTGCATATGCCCTGAGTTCCAGCCGGCCTATGAGTGGCGACTCACCGACGTCGAAGGATTGGAGACGGCGGTGTCTAGGTCCAACCCAGCCGACCAAGTACGGCTGGTGGACTGGGCTTTGGGGGTCGCCGAGGGCCACAAACTCCCGGCCACCCTATACACGCTCCTGGGCCCCCGCCCAAGTAGTTTTGTTACATAGGGCTCACGAACAATGAATGTTTACCACCACCACCACCAACGAGCCAGCTGCGGCAGAAGACGACGATGCTCGAGCTAATGCTAGAGCTAATGCTCGAGCAATGACAGTTTCCGGAAACGCGCACTTTTTACGGCTGGCTTAAACAGCTTCGCTGTTAGAACGCCGCTAAACGAGCGAATACTCAGGCAGCGAAATGCGCCATCGTTGTCAACTCTTCCAAAACACCGACGGGTGGAACGATCAGCGGCGAACCACGCTAGTAGACAGCACGAAGCCATTCGAAAGCGCGAGGTGGAAGCGGACCGCCAAGCAAGGCGTCTCAAGCGGTGTAGAACTCGGGGGTCTTGGCCTCGAAGTACGGCGTCACACACAGGGTCGCGCTCTAGCGTACACCATCGGTGCGTCTCGTAACAGGTAGCTGGCCTACGCGGCCGGGGCGTCACACGGAGGCTTAGCGTGCCCACGCGGTCGTCCGAGCAGACTTGACGAGGGTAGCTTCGTTCGTGATGAGTACGAGGTCGAGAGGTAGGGTAAACGGAACAGGGGGTTTATTTACATAGTAACGGCAAAGTTATTTACAGATTAAGGGATCATCGTACTGGCCGGATTGCGGAGCGCAGCACATAGTATGATGTCAGCGCTACTACATCTGAGCAGAATACATAATTCTGGGAGAGCACTAGCTACATACCAGAGTAGATGGTAGACCACTAGCTATACATCTTTCACATGAGCACACTAAATGAGTGTGATAACCACTGATAACCACTGGTCAGGATGCGAATGGCTGGTGACCAAGGAGATGGCTTGGCTCTCCGCAACATCTGCAAGCTCGGAATGCATCCAACCATCTCACAACAACCGGCATGGTAGATTCGATCCCGGCAACACAGTACCACACAGCGAGCAAACGCCCGCAATCATCTGTCAACTCACCAGACTTCAAAAGTAAAATTTTAATATAAGCCGCTTAACTGGGGACTGCAAACTTTGACCGCAAAATTTTGTGCCACCAAAGCGAGCGCTCACGTTCCCTTGAGTTCAACGAAACCCGACTGTCGCGCTGCACACGAGAGCGAAGGTACACGTAGATCTAAGCCAAAGGCTCCAAATAACCTACGCTTCAAAACTCCTTATGCATCCGAACTTCATGAACAGCCTGTTCATGCTTTATCACAGTGGACTACGTGTCACACGTACTCGTGCACTTGACAGCCACGTCAACTCTATGAATACGTCATTTAAAATCGCACTAACCTTGTGCCCACAACTGAACTAATGCCTACGTCTCACGGAGACGTTTTCTAACGCTTACTCAAGTTTATTCCTTTTGTCCGTACAAGACACACCTTAAAAGGACAACCAACTGAACTTGCGTAACTCACGCACTCACAAGAACTTTTAAAAAGAACGCGTCTGCTAAAAACTACTTCCACGCAAGCTTAATAAAAACTCAGTAAACTGTCGCCCTCAACACACACGAGCGACCCAGACACAAACATTGTGTTTCCTTACGTCTGCCCAGGACACGCGCTAATTGAACGTACGCTTCTCAGTGCAAATTATGTACTCCCTGAAAACACAACGCGCTTAACCCTAAATGAACAAACTTATACTGTTAACAACCGTTAATTGATACGCGCGCGCGTTACTATAGGCCTTTAAGAAATGACCTTGACGTTTCAAGTCACTGAGGAAAACAGAAAGCCTAACCGCTCATTAAGCAACACTTCGCAAAAAAATAAAGCATTACGCACCTCTTTCAAACTTCAGAGTTTCTCAAAGAAAAAACAAAGCTCATAACTTCTTGAAAGAAACTCGAGTCTTACATCGCAAATTGTCTCAAATGCTCAAAAACAAACAAAACAAAGCGTTTGTTTCTACGGAATCTGTCTTTTTGTCTACCGTCCCGATTCTTTACGACGGACTCGTACTCATGAGCCGTACTCGACGTGGTCGCGCCCTGAAAGCTATTCTGGCGAACCAGGCACAACAAAAGGCCTGACGTTCAATCACCTCTTTCGATAAGTCACAGTCTCCTGCCAATTTGTGCCCTGGCGACACGGTTTCATAACGACCTTGGCGTACCGCGTCGCGTCTCCCTACAACTTTTGCCACCTTGTCTCGCCCTGCCACCTTGCGCTCCTTCGCCTTAATCGAAAAGCTAAAGCTACGTTTATGCAGTTTTTATCTCTGCCTCCTGCATTTGCAGTGAACGTAAATAAATAAAAGAAACAAACAAGCAAAAAAAAAACGAAAGGAAGAAAGAAAGAAATGAAGACGAAAGGACGTGCTGCAGCCCTGCCGCAGGCTAGAGTGATCTACGAGAATACTAGGTCACGGTCCATTTTGATACGCAGGCGCCACAAAAGAACGACGGCAGAGACTTGTCGCCATCTACCGCACAGCGAAGAAAATACTAGGGCGACTGACGATCGTTCAGCAGCCAGGGGGCAGAGCAGGGATCGCGCCTTACTACGTTCCTCATTCGAAAATTCTGTTACGATAAAGCGTGTGTAAAGTATACATTTCCTTATTTTTATTTGCAACGCCAACCTCGGGACACCTATAACCTTTTCTATAACCTGTAACCTATAACCAAACTCGAATAAGACAGCAATCCTTTGTTCAATCAAGAATACTGGGCCGCGCTTTATTCAATTTGAATGGTAACGCAGCACATCGAGATGCAGACAGTTTTTTTTTTTCGTATGAGATGTTTTCCTTGGTTGAGTCTGGCATACCAAATGAGCAAGTATCATTGCAATACGTTAATGTCCTCAAGATGAATCTATACCAACTTGGCATTGGTTTCGCTTCTTTTATCGTCGCAGCAGCGCGATATTTATGTCATGCGTTTCTCTGCACCATGGCTTCTAGCCATCGATGAATTTTACACGTGACCGCTCTATGGTGATAAATTGACCGTCTCTGTTCTGGCTATATGTTTCAAGAGCTTCAAATTGATTCATCCTACTGAGATGTATGGAGGTGTTTTTAAAGCGAAGCTTTCTTGCCGAGTTCGAGGCACATTTTCGCACCTATCTGGCCCTTAAGCCCAAACGCGTTTAACGGCATGGTGGCGACATCTGGGAATCGTGCAGCGAAGAAGTAGTTTACGAGTCTACCCTTTCAAGCATAGAGTTTCATACAATAATTGCTAGAGGGAACTGTGGTACTAGTTGCTACGGATACGTACAGCAGGGCAATTCTGTCAGCCTGGGAATGATGGTTAGTACATAGATTTGCATAAACTTCGTCCTTTCGGCATCAAACGGCTTTGCAACTGTGTAAGTCCATGATTTTCAACAAGATGCGGAGTTTTAAATAAAGACAACATTTTTTTTTTTTTAAATTCTCGGATGGCAGAATTCGAACACAGGATGCCTAACTCACAAGCGTATATTGAAAGCATCACGTCATGGACGCATGCGTCGGCAAGTGGCATATATCTCCCTTCGTCGCGGGCAGGCCGGCGCGATGGCCCGCTTGGTGCATTTCGATTCGCAGTTCCGCGATTCACACCAGAGGAAACCGACGCATCAGTAACACCTCGAGTTCAACAAGGCACTATGAATCACCACTGAAAATGTTAACAAATATTATATATATATAGTAGTAGTAACTGTATTTTTCAATGGGCCAAGCGTATTTAGAAAAATCAGAAGCACAACTTCGCGGTTATCTTAGGTTTATTTACCCAAAAGTTTCGGTCGGTGGACCGACCTTTTTCAGGGTCGGTCATTGAAAAAGGTCGGACCACCGACCGAAACTGTTGGGTAAATAAACTTAAGATAACCGCGAAGTTGTGCTTCTGATTTTTGTATATATATATATATATATATATATATATATATATATATATATAAAGCCTGTTCATCATCATCAGCCGGATTTATGTCCACTGCAGGACGAAGGCATCTCCCTGCGATCTCCAATTACCCCTGTCTTGCGCTAGCTGATTCAAACTTGCGCCTGCAAATTTCCTAACATCATCAGCCCACATAGTTTCCTGCCGTGCGCGACTGCGCTTCCCTGCTCTCGGTATCCATTCAGTTACTCTAATGGTCCACCGGTTATCCATCCTACGCACTACATGGCCTGCCCAGCCCCACTTTTTCCGCCTAATGTCAGCTAAAATATCGGCCCGTTTGCTTTGCTTTGTTAACCATTGAGTTTCTGCCCCATATGTCAGCACCGGTAGAATGAAATTATTATACACTTTTCTTTTCAACGACAGTGGTAAGCTCCCAGTGAGGATTTGGCAATGCCTGCCGTATGCACTCCAACCCAATTCTATTCTTCTGTAAATTTTCTTCTCATGATGAGGGTCCCCTATTAATTGACCTAGATAAACCTACTCCTTTAAAATTTCTACAGGCTGACTGGCCATTCTGAATTCTTGTTCCCTTGCCAGGCTATTGAACATCATCTTTGTCTTCTGCATATTAATGTACTTGTCCGTAACTGACTGCAAATAAAATCATTTCTTCGCATAACAAGCTACCCTTTAACACTAACATTCGTACCTATAAAACTACGCTTGATACACACACACGCACACAATCCATGAGCCGCTCACACAAAGAATGCATTGCTGTACGTAAATGTCAACTGGAATTAAGTCGGCTTGTTGTTGTTTTTTATTCTTATTATAAAATGTCGCTCGCTGAAAGTACATCTTTCGGCAAATGGGTGCGTTATAATGTGGGAAAATTTCCTGTCAAAAATTACACTTCATTTCTTTATAAAGTGAAAACAGTGAAGGTTTACTGACACATGTCGATCTTCGCTGCCTCATGTGGGGAGCATCCATTATTTTCCTTCAGTTCCCATGGGGGCATTTAACAATGAACTTCGTGCGTTGGCACACTGGGAAACACCCACAACTCTCCACACGCGCAGTCATGTGGCTACCGTAGCCATTCTTCACATGGATTCTGTGTTCAGGCGCTTTCTAATTGAAGCATCCGCCAGTTTTGTTGATGTATTCCTTATTGCAGTGGAGCAGAATTACGTAAACAACGCCAGAAATGCACTCTGTAAACTTGGTCAGGTGGCTGGTTCTTCAGTGCCTTTTGTCCTTGGCTATGCTCTCGCACACGTTGGACACAAAGGGGAAGGATACCCTTCACCGCAATTCTTGCCAATTGGGGAATCAAAACTGCGAGTGACGTGGTGCTCCCTTTGATTTTTCCAGCGCTGCGCTTAGGCAAGTGGAAATTATCACCATTTTCATCCTTTGAAACAGGTACATTCATAGGGCAGTGGAGGTTTCTTAGCATGTGGAATGTACGTCCCGAACTAGGGTTGATTCAAATGATTCGGCACTTTAAATGTGAAGTACCCTTCAAGCGCTGCAGAAGATAGCATCAACCTTTCTCTACTTCATAAAGAACAACTTCTCTCAAATGTGAATAAAGACCGACAGAAAGGCAGCGAAAGAGGAAACGTTTGAACTTTCAACGCGAAATTCGTCACTGCCACGTTCAGTGACGTGATGTCGTTATCAATCTTATCAAACTTGGGCCGACCAGTATAAAAAGCTTATAACCCTCATCGGTCGTTACCAGCCTTATTGAGCTAGATATGACCGTTATCAAACATTAGCTGTTATTATCAATCTTATAGGACTTCATCCGACTGTTATCAACTTTATCGCAATTGATCTGATCCTTGTCAACTCTTATCTGTCCTTATCGAACTTATGTAATATGATCCGACCCTTATTATTATATTATCCAACCCTTATTATGAGTCCGGTTAGGTCCTTATGGACCTAACCGGACTCAATGCAACTCTTATCAACCCTTATCGGGCCTTATCAATTTTAGGAAAATTGATCCGATCATTATAAGCCCTGATCGCTCTTTAGCACCTTATCCATACGCGTCGAACCATTATGAACCGTGATGAGCCCCATATAACCTCTAATCACTCCTTATCATCCTTATCAACGCAGTGACTGCTTATCTGTCACTGTTATCTGTCACGCTTATCTGTCAAGCGCATGGGCCCTCAGACGTCGGTGGCGTTTCAGCAGGTGTTGAAGGAACGCCCAAAAGGAAGGCGCATCTCGCGACCACCGATGATGATGATGAAATAAACTTTAATTTTCGAGACAGTGTCGCGAGCGTTTGAGCTGTGGATCACTCTAGGTGGGAGGGTCCCTCATTCCAGGAATCCTCTGGCCGCGATAGCATCCCGGGCTCTGGCGACAAGACGTCGTTGTTCGTCCAGGTCCGGGGTGGAGATGTTGGCCTCCCACGTCTCGGCGAGGAGGTTCAGGTCTTCGGACGTTGTATGCTTGGTAACGGCGTCTACGGGGAGCCACGGGCACTCGAGTAGTAAATGAGCCAGAGTGTCTGGCACGACGCAGATCGGGCAGTTGTAGGTGTGTAGTGTCGGATGGATGTGATGCATGAGGAACCCATGCATGTACACCCGTCAGCAAAAGTATGCGGACCAGAGATTGCGTGATAAAACCGATTTTTCCAACTGCCTGCGAATGCAACTTGAATTTGAGGGCTGCAATCCAAACTTGACATTGCGAACTTTCCATCGTACTCGTCAATTTCGGTTTATGCATCTTAATTACAAAGAAATTTAGTTTTTTTTTTTTGGTGACGCTGTGGTCCGTATACTTTTGCTCACGGGTGTACGTGTTGCTCTGCAGTCTTCGGAATGCGGTGCTTTCCTCCTTGGTTAGTTTTGGGTGAAGTGGCGGGTGCACCCTGGGTCCCAGTCGGTAGTGTTGGAGGATGGCTTTACACGTGGGGGGTATTGTCCCCGCTTCCGCTGCGTCACCAGGCGGTTGGGAGTCTCGTGAGGTGGCGAGAGAAGCCCGGTTGATGTGATCGCGGGCAGCGGCATGCGCCGCTTCGTTTCCCTCGAGCCCCTCGTGCCATGGTACCCACGTGACGCAGGTGTAAGGGAGCGGAGTGCTTCTTTTCTTCAGAATTTTGACAGCTTCCACCGATATTCGGCCTCTCGTGTAATTGCGTACTGCGGATTTCTCACCGATTTCTCACCGATACAGTGTGTTTGGCATTATATTTTCGTCAAGTCGGAATTTTCCTGATGTCTACAATGCTCCAAGTCAGCTCTGCATGTGGACCTAGAGATGGCTTTTATTTCACCATCATAAAACCTTTCAACAAAGCCTTCAGAAAATGTTCTCCTTTGACATTTGTTTCGTACCGGTGGTAGAACACATTCACGTGGTTAAGGAATATTCACCTTCTGCAAGCGTGGGGGCAAGTTCACGAGATATTTCGTTGCTTTTAAACGCGTAAATAAATGTTACTGGATGTGCTTTATTGTGCCGTGGTATAGCGGCGCTTGAACGACCCGATTTTGTAGGTTCGTGTGCATTTACTAAAGTTACATTTGTTATTAATAAAGTGAAGTGAAACATTGTACACTCCTAACATTTGTGTGTTTTCATACTATCCCTGAGAGAAAATCTGATGTATAGCTTTTCCTACTACAGCGTGTTTTCTTGTGTTGTCTGTGTTCATGAACTTTCATTGACGGTATGCTTTAGCCTTTGTCGTAGCATGCTTTAGACGGCATTCTATACATCATATGAGTCTTGCAACAAGGCGCACCTCCCCAGCTACAATATAGAAGCTTTCAAACAGTGCGCCGTTATCGGCTTCATGTCGGCTAATATAACAGCGATGGGTACCTTCGGCGAAACGATCTTTTCACTCTTGCAAATTGGCTGATTGTATCTGTACTCGTTGAAGTCGGAATTGAAAAACGCCTGCACCTGCGCGTTTTAACGAGAAATGCGGCGGCTTCTTGCAGTTATGCTGTTGGCCTCGACCATCGGCTGACACGAATGACACGAGCGATCTCTCAAGCAAGCGCGTTGCGTCGGATGTCGCTACAGGGGGACTTGCTCGCTGGCAATGCTTCACGCTCCCCGAAGTCGGTGCCTGTCGACCACGAACGAAACTTTGTCATCAACATGTAGTGGGTGCCATGACATTTTTCGTGGCCACGATACACCCCACGTCGTAGCCGTGGCACTACACTGAAAGCCAGTATGTAGAAATCACAGCGCCCAAGCCCCGGGCTCGCAGATCATTTATATACGCCTAGAAATTCGAAAAGGTCAAACCCAACCTTCTCTAAGCCATGTATAGGTAAAATAACTGTAGAAATATACTGATGGCTCTTTGCAGCTGCTAGACCACTCGTAAAGAAATGGGCGAAAACGAAGCCCGTTTGTCTGAGAAACAGGAAGGAGACATCCGTATTTTACTGTTTGGTAACATCGCGCCAAAATGTATAGCGAATCTGTGCTTGTCACTGTCACAAGGTATGCGCCGAAGACATGCCGATGACAGTACCAAAAACCGACCTGCATATATATAAATTAAATAGGACTTCGTGGATTCAGAGAAGAGTGAGAGAAATTGGAAGATTTGAGAAAAGAATCCGAATGCTACAACCACTGAAGTGCTATGCTGCCAAGCGGTCACAAACATAAATAACACTCATGGAACTTAATGAAAATTTATCACGTGCCCAACCAGCTTATTTCAGCATAAAGTGCAGAAGATTTCCATCGATTCTTCTTGCAGTTTCAAGTATTTTACATAGGAATTGCTCAAGATACGTCCGATGTATCTTTTAAAGAATACTACAGGCACTTCAGAAAGATCTGCTATTTTTACGGAAATACCTACCGCATACATTGTTTCTGTGTGCAAGTTTATGTCGGATACGGGGGACGTACGCACTCTATGTCGTTAAGGTACGTCAGAAACATCACGCAATTTCCTGATTAAGCCCCACAAAAACGGCCTATTCATTTGTGGAATTATATATGTGACTCGTATTTGACTAATTTTTGCAGACACTTCAGAAAAAGAACGATCAGACATGCAAAAACAGTTATCGATTTCAATCGAACGAATTCTAAACGGAATAGCGGAGACTACCGGTATGATAATCGAATGATTTATTCTTGGCATCTTTTAAGCGTTATTACGCCATAAGGCGTCATAAGGATTCATTTCAGGTTCACCTTCTCCTATGTTGGTCCGTCAAGGGAATAAAAAAAAAAAAAGACCTGCGTTTAGCATTTGCCGCTTCTATGACCGCTGCTCTGACGATCATCGGCGCCTTTGGGCTGCCTTTTCGACAGCACGTGCACCTTGCCACCTATCATTGTTTCTGGGTGGGGCTTCATTATTTTTCGGCACGCGTATCACCTTCGCTCCGGTTCGAAGGTCCGGTATACAGCGCAATGGCAAGGAGGGGAGTGCCTCCTCGCCTGTAGCATTTCGCTTTCTCGCTGTGCATGATATTAGGGCACGAGAGACGGTCTATATAAGGAGCGCCGAGACTTACAAGCGTCAGCAGTTGGCTCAACGGCAGCTCTGAAGTCAAAATGGTAAGCTGCTACGAAAGCTATTGATTCTCAGTAAACTATCATGAGCACCTCATACGCTAAATGACATTTAGCTTCGCCACAACTTTCGTGATGCGTATGGCACCAGAGTATAAAGAGCAAAATCCCGATTGTCTAACAGGTCAAGGCGAGAGGATGACTAGATAGGTTTATATTGGCACCTTCCACTGTTCTGGTGAAATGACGGTAAGATAAATATATGATTTTAGGTAGCTTTAGGTAGCCTATGTTCAAACTTCACATGGATCTGGACTGCACAGGCTATCCATTTCGTAGGGGTCAGTCAAAGCTAACGCTCAAAACAACAAGCCAAGGCTACTTTACAAACGGCGGGCTTCTTTACAAAATGCAATGTTTGTTTTCACTCATTATATAAATGTGGGCACAATAAGGTTCGAGTGCTCTCGCGTACGGAAATAAACAAACGTTCGCGATATGACAAAATTGGGACAAGCCCGCCTTTTATGGCACCAGCATTTGTTAATTTGGTGCTCACTGAGACCTGAAAGCCAACCTTAAGCCTATTTATATAACTCATAAGTTTTCGCGAGCAAGCGTCCAAACTGATTTTGCATAAAACCTTGCACTTTGCCCTATGCTACTTTATTTTAACGTAGATCCGCGCCTGCATCGTCCTCGCCCTGGCCACCAGCGCCTTCGCTGGCTTCGTCGGCACCACCGGCTACAGCGTCGGCCTGGCTGCCGCCCCAGCCGTCGCTACCGTTGCCCACGCTGCTCCATTGGCCACCTATGCCGCTGCTCCAGTCGTTGCCGCTGCTCCAGCTGTCACCAGGGTTGCCACCGCTTACGCCGCTGCCCCAGCTTTCGCCACTGTGGCCCACGCCCCAGTCGCCACCGCTGTTGCTGCTCCAGCTGTCGCCTCCTACGCTGTTGCGCCAGCTCTGACCCGTGTCGCCACCGTTACCCACGCAGCCCCAGTCGCAACCTACGCCGCTGCCCCAGCTGTCGCTACTGTGGCCCACGCCCCAGTCGCCACCGCTGTTGCCGCCCCAGTCGCGACCTACGCCGCTGCCCCAGCTGTCGCTACTGTGGCCCACGCCCCAGTCGCCACCGCTGTTGCCGCCCCAGTCGCGACCTACGCCGCTGCCCCAGCCGTCGCTGCTGTCCACGCTGCCCCAGCTGTTGCCACCACCACCGTCCACCACGCCCCAGCTGTCGCCACCGTTGCCCAGGCTGCCCCAGTTGTCGCTGCCTACCACGCTGCTCCAGCCTACGGCTACGGCATCGGCACCCTCGGTTACGGCGTTGGTCACTACGGCTACGGCCACGGACTCCTCGGCTATGGCCTGAACTACGGCTACGGTCTTGGCTCTCCCTTCGACTACACCACCCTCCTCCGCAGGAAGAAGTGTGAGTTCTGTAATCTCTTTGAACCGGTAAACTATTTCTTGTGCACAGTCACACTCGTATTTTTAAACTTCATATGTCCACTAGTAAAGGGTACAGTATAAAAATTGATAATCAGAGTAATAAGTTCTACACATTTGTCTCAAAAATTCAGATTCAGTGGTATAGCAATAAAAAAAACACCAAATTAGGAATAACTTTATTCTAGAAGGTTTGAAAGTATGTGTGAGTTTTGCAGTTTGCGACTGTTAACACTGCAGTCATTGCAGATCTCTCTTTCTTCAAGCAAGTTAATTGCGTTGTACTTTTGTATGATGATACTAACTTTTCATCACTGATTTCTTGGACTCTCGTTTTGGTGTTCGCGGGAACGACATAATGCACCATGCACATTTCCGTGACTTCATACAGCGTTTATTTCTTTCTCTTTCAGAAATCTCTGGCGTACCCGAAACTACTACGGTTGCTTTCACCGACAAAACTATGTCTACACATCACTTCCACAGCGTGGTTGGAAGATTCTTTTGGCTGAAATAAAATTAAATTATTGTCTTATTTTATTGACAGTGGTGTTTTAACTTACAATATGTTCGTCTTACAGAACGACATACTAAATGATCTCTCGGAGAACCCCCTGAAAAGCTAGACCCGCGAAGAGAATACTGTGGAAGACGTGAGCAGGGGGTGGCCTGTCTGTCTGAGGCATTTTATCGCGGTTTATACAACTCTTAACCAACAGTGTGTTTCCATCTCTCTGCCCCAATCTTGGCTTTGGATTTACACACAAAATGGCTTGTTTGCCACTAGCTTTCTTCGTTTTTTGGCGCTGTTTCCTTCATAGGCCTTGATTTACCTATTAAAGTTCCGATTCAGCATTTGGAGAAGCTGGATGCTCTTGGTTATGATAGGTCGCTCTAGGTGGTGTTATAGACTTGCTTGTGTGGTGATATGGCGTGCCACTTCAAGAGAAACAGTCGCGACTTTCTTGTATGACCTATGTGTGATATTTGTTTCGCTGGATGTCTGACATCCGCGACGTAGCCTACGTGCTTCTGAAATAGCACCCAAGTTTATTATGTCGCTTGGGTGTTTTCTCAACTAACGACAGCTTAAAAAAACGCTTTTGAATGTGTGGATTTTTCTTTCATAAGTTGCCGAGAGATGTGCGGTCAAGTTTATTTAGTCAGCTATACCATTTCAAAAGCCTAAGTTTAAACAAGTCTGGACACCGAATTTGGAAGCTAAATTACATATCGCATAAGGTATGCATGCTAACGAGGAACGCTTTCACGAGGGATGACTGACAGCCGGCGGTAAAGGTGCTTTATTTCAATTTTGATTTCCATAAATGAAACGTGGCTTCTTTCTGCGTACTCGTCGCGATAGCCATCATGAGATGGTCGTGGTGGAAAACTTTTATTGAGAAGGCCCGATGTAAAGAAAATTAAAAAGCAGCGTTGTGGGCGGCCTTCAGGCTGCCGGGTGTGGCGTCCAGGCCGTGCCTAGTCGCGACGTCCTCGGCCCAGGTCACCAGCCGGAGTTGGAGATCCGGCTCGGTGCTGGACAAAGCAGCCTCCCACTGCTGCGGACTGGTTAGGTGGTGCCAAGAGGCAGAGGGCAAGTGCGCCGGGCAGGAGAATAAGGTGTGAGCGTAATTGGCGCGGGAGCTGTCACATATGCGGCAGGCCGGCGAGTACGTCCCGGGGTGGAAGAGGGCAAGACGTGCAGGAGTAAGAAAGGTGTGGGCCTGAAGGTGTCGCCACAAGTGTTGGTGGTGTTGGGAAAGGGGTTTGTGCTGTAGGGGGAAGGTGAGACGAGATAGGCGGTAGTGCAAGGTGATATCGTGGTACGTGAGGAGCTCGTCGCGCGTATCCATTCCCGGTGGGCTTGGGCTTGCTCGGTCAGTCGAATCGCGAGCGATGGAATTGGCCGCCTCGTTACCAGTATGGGCCGCATGAGCGGGCACCCAGATGATTTGAGATCGTCATTGTTGAGAGAGAAATAGGTTGACGTTAAAGACGCTGATGGCTCACGCATTTCGAGTGCGGCTGCACGTACGTTTGGCGAAACACGGCCGTGGAGACGTAAATGCGCGTTTCCGTTTTCGACGAATGTGGACGCACGTGTGAAATTGAGCAAATGACTACTGAGTTTGTAGTTATCAGCGCTTTGGTGGCTCACGTGAACACCATGACGTTGCGTATACTCACGATTTACGTCACACAAAGGTTATCCACCCACACTGGCGAGATTTTGGAAGCGGAAGTATGCGATAAAATGGTTTTATATTGAAATAAAATTCGGCAGAGATACGTGTGTGAAGGCGAAAGCATAATACCATTTGTTGACCTCGGAACCTCATGAACCGCTCATTTCATACACTCATGACGTGGCGCCACCTCCTGCTCATTGGCTGCACCGTCACGCGGCCAATGACGCACGCACCAGACCGCACCTTTTGTCAGCCATAAGGCTGCGACGTGACGTACACAGTGACGCACGCACTAGGCACACTTTTATTCAGCCGTAACCGTGAAAACACCAGGGCGTCGGGGAAGCGTGCTCGTCTCGCACCCCGGAAGCCCGGGTTCTATTCCCACTCAGACCGAAATGTAGCAAATTTTCTTTTCAAAGCCATTAATTTGCTTGGTTTACGGGAACCTTTCTGAGCAATTCGACGTCAGTGCGATAATTTTACAGCGAAGCTGTTAAAGGCTCGGCTCCAGGAGATCATGTCCGCGTATAGAAAAGCAACGTGTCCTAGCAGGAGAGGAGAAGAAAGTAGTAGTAGTAGTAGTAGAGGTTCGAGGTGGGAAAAGATGCATATTTCTGCAGCCCTTATAGGGAGCACGGCTCAGCATCTGAGGGGAGGGGAATGGGGGGGGGAGAAAGAAGGAAATAGTGGGAGAAGGGTGGAAGGAAGACGGCAGTCGTCCTCGTCTCGGGCAGGGTGTGTGTGCTCAACCCTGTGGGAGTGCTATGAGAGGGTGCAGATGAAAAGGAGAACGGGGAAGGGGGTAGACGTAAGCCGCGCCGTCCAATACTCGTGTTGGAGGGGGATAGCGTGAGGCGCGCCAACCAATGGCGTTGTACGAAAAAAGTAGGTCGACGGAGGAGGGGGGTGTGAGAGGAGTTTTGGTTAGAGTTGGTTCTATACACGGAGCTTTGGTCAAGGACTCTTGTCTGGGAACGTCGTAGAAAAGCGTGAGGAATGCGCTAGGAACGCCGTCGCCCATGGACGCCGACACGTTCCAACCCCTGCGACGCGCTGGGAACGCCGTCGCTCGAGGTCGCTGACGCGTCCCATCTCCCGCAACGCGCTAGGAACGCTGTCAGCCGTGGAGGTGGCGGTGGTGAAAACTTATTTATTGGCCCTAAAATTGCTGCGGA
This sequence comes from Dermacentor silvarum, assembly GCF_013339745.2. NCBI lineage: Eukaryota > Metazoa > Arthropoda > Arachnida > Ixodida > Ixodidae > Dermacentor > Dermacentor silvarum. Next base: position 144,101,038 of record NC_051156.1, read on the forward strand.
GAGACTCCACGTTGTCGGAGGTTCTTGGCTTCCAGTGGGGGAGCCCTCAGTCCAGGGCTCCGCTTGCGTCTGCCGCTCTGCGGGCCCGGTCAATCAGACTCAGCTGATCGTCCTGGCTCTCGATGGCCAACAGCTCTTCCCATCGCTCCGATGCAGGGTGTTGTATGGGGGGTACGGCAGGGATAGCCTGACATGCCCACGTGATATGAAATAAGGTTGATTTAGCTGAGCAACATGGGCAGCGAGTAGGATATGCCGTGGGTTGTATTATGCTGAGGATGTGCAAATTGGGATACGTGCCTCCAACTGACCGATTCCTCTTTATTTACTGTTCGGTGTGGTGGGGAATAGGTTCTCCGATGTCCTCTATAGTGGTTTAGAATTGCCGAATAGTCGCACGAGACGGGAATGGGTTCCTCAGGGGAGCAGTTGGAGGGCGCTCGGCTCGTGTACCCTCGAGCAGCCCTATCCGGTGCCTATTTTCCCTCCAGCCCCATGTGACCCGGGGTCCATATTATCCGATGCTGAATTGGGTGGGTGTGTGTTCTGAGATGCTCGCTAGTGTCTGTCGCGCTCAGGATAATACCGAGGGCAGGCTGGCTGATGCGCCCTTGTAGGTAGTTGCGGCAAACCGCTTGGGAGTCCGTCATAACTATGAGCGATCGTCTCTGTCTGTAGCCGTGGGCAAGAGCGAGCGCAATGGCTGTTTCTTCGGCTTCGGTGATGTTGTGGCACCGTATGAAGGCACTGGTCAGTCCTTGGAGTGTGTTGTCCACAACTGTGGTTACTGCCTTGGTGTTCGTGCGGTCGTAGTTGGCGGCGTCAACATAGTATGTGGTGTTCGTCACCCATGGACACCGAGCCAGTTCATTCTGAGCCGGGCATTGCGTAGCCATCGTCTAAGTGGTAAAAATACCCCATCATGCTACTCGGAGCCGGTAAAAAACTTTACGTCGCACCTTTTCGAGGGTCTAGATAGATCAATGATTAAAACCGCGTTCGCCACATTGCAAAGTTTACAGGTTGTCCCAACTATCATGCACCATGTTTTAAAAATATGCCGTTGCCACGTCGCTGGACAGAACCAAGGTAATGTTGTTTGCCGTCGCTTGGAGATACTCAATTTTTGTAAATGCGAAGCATTTCTTGGCGAACATTTGCTACTTTGATAGTATCTATCTATCTATCTATCTATCTATCAGCCGCCTACGTCTTGGAGGTCTCACGGTCATTTCGTCAACTTGATAGGTACCAAAGTTTGCATAGTACGACAATAGTGTATGACGAACATAAATTATAGGTAATGACATGAATGTCATGACAGGTGTATCATGTAGGTCATGAAACAGCGGCCTAAAATGACAGTAACTCAGCAAACAACACGGAAATTAGTTCTAGCATGAACATGGGTACGAAGTGAAGCAAACACTAAAGGATGATGGTAAATGTCATAGTAATGAGCATGACTCAGCAAAAATAACAATGACTCAGCAAAAAATTAATGCTCAGAACCACTCAAATAAGTTCGAACGTGGCTACTAAGTCAAGGAAACACTAAAAGATGGTGGTAGGAGCCATAGTCATGAGCATGACCCACTAACAATGGAAATTACTCAGAAAAAAAAAAAGATTAACACTCAAAAACCACTGAAATGGGTTCGGGCGGGGGTACTAATTGAAGGAAACACTAAAGGATGGTGGTAGAAGCCATAGTCATCACCATGGCTCAACAAAAATGACAATAACTCCGCAAAAAAAAGATTAACACTCAAAAAACCGACGGAATGGGTTCAGATGGGGTACTAAGTGAAGGAAGAGGCTAAAAGTTGATGGTCCAAGTCATAGTCATGAGCATGACTAAGGCATTCGCCTTAAGGTCTCTTAGGCGTAGCTAAAGGGACTCCTGAGGACTCAATAACATGAATGCCATGACACGCGCGCCATGTAGGTCATGAAACAGTCGCCTATACGTGTTGGTGCTATCATTGTAGTTTCGTAAACTTGGTAGGCTGCTCACACACTGCTTCGCATAACATCGATTCCCACAGGGGGTGGGATCTGCCAGCTTTGTTTTTGCATTCTGCCTAAATAAATAATTAGTCTTATTTAAATATTCTACATCATAAATATTATAAATAGGCTAAAGTGTCAACGATAAAATTGTAGAGTAAGATGAAAAACTCCTGATACAGCTTTCTGTTGCTCAACACGTGCTACAAAAAAGAATTTTTCTGAACGTGAAAGAAGCCCACGAATACAAGCAACATGCCTCGATTATCCAGTCGCGAGGCAATACGCGTATTAACACGATAGCGTTCAGGGCCCCATGTCGCAGAAAATCAGGCGTTGGCGTCGCTGTCTGCGTCGGCGTAAGCATCGGCGTCTGGCGGGTATAATCATGCCAACCACATCATTCCGATCCAACTTGGCCGGGCGGGCCCTTCACGTGGCGCAAGGCGTTAGTGAACCAAAATAGATTTTCTCAAAGTAAATTACGTCAGAAAAATCGGAAAGTATGACTTAAACACAACCTATGGACCTGGATAGCGTCGGAGTGTAATTTAAATATGCGAGAAAAAAAGCCGGCAGATCCCACGCCTTGTGGGAATCGCTGTTATGCGAAGCAGTGTGTGGGCAGCCTACCAAGTTTACGAAACGACAATGATAGTACCAACACGTAGGCGGCTGTTTCATACCTACATGACACGCATGTCATGACATTCATTTAATTGAGTCCTCAGGAGTTCCTTTAGTTACGCCTAAGAGAGTTTAAGGCGAAAGCTTTAGTCATGCTCATGACTATGACTTGGACCATCAACTTTTAGCCTCTTCCTTCACTTAGTACCACATCCGAACCCATTCCATTGGTTTTTTGAGTGTTAAGAAGAAGAAATAAACTTTATTTAAAGTGCCGGCGCGTCGCTTTTAGTAGCCTCAGGTGTCGGCTCGAAGTCCTTGGACTCGGCCGCCATCTTCGGCTTGCCGGACGGCCCAGAGCTGATCTTCCAGCTCCGAACCCCAGCTCCCAGCGGCGGCGACGCCGACGGAGAAGGTCCCCGGCAGCCCCAGCAGCCGGGGTAACGGCGGGAATGAGCGATCTCGAGGCTTCCTTTAATTAAAACGCCTGCCGTTATGGGCGCGTCGCGAACGGCGGCGGTTTCCGTACCGTTGTTGCCGGCACATTCCCAGAGCATGTGTCGCAGCGTTGCTCTGAGTCCGCACGCTTTACAAGCATCAGTCGGATATAAGCTAGGGTAACAGTGGCCTAAGACTGCCGGACTTGGGTAACTGTGTGTTTGTAGTAAGCGTAAGTTTAGGCCTCTTTCCTGTTTAATTTAACGTGCGGTGGCGGGAATTTGCGTCTTTCGAGTCTGTAGTGTTGTGTGTGGTCTCTGAACGTGGTCAGGCGATCGCCCCACAGCCATTGTGATTGTTGTTGTTGCAGCGTGTCTGTCGTAGTGTCTCGATCCGGCAGATCCGACGCCCCGCACTCGGGGGCGGAGGCGGAGTCCACGTAGTCTGCCACGGCTCGGCGAGTTAGACCTCTAGCGGCGGCGTGGGCCGCCTCGTTGCCCGCGAGCGGGACGTCGGTGTGCGCCGGAGTCCAGAGGAGGAAGACCGTAGAATTTTGTGACGTCGAGTCCCCGTCCTCACAGATTTGGAGTATGCGGGCCGCTTCCCGCGAGACGCGGCCGCGCGCGAAGCTTCGGACTGCCGCCTGTGAGTCGCTGATCACGATCGCAGCGTTCGGCACCGTGGCGAGTGCTAAGGCTATCGCGGCTTCTTCCGTGTGTCCCATGGTCACTGTGGCACTCGCAAGGCATTTGCCCGTGCTGTCTACAACCGCGATCACGTGTGTGCTTCTTCCTTCGCCATATCGCGCGGCGTCTACGTACACCGCCTCGTTACTGTTACCAAATTTCTTTTGAAGGTCGCTAGCTCGTTTGTTGCGTCGCCCAACGTTATGCGTCGGATGCATATTCTTGGGAAGCGGCGGGACGATCAGGCGGTCGCGGACCGAGGCTGGAATCACCGTTTTTTCGCCATGCTGAGTGTGGTACGTGAGGCCGAGCGACTCGAGGATGCGTCGACCCGTCGTTGACTTGGATAATCGTTCGTATTTATCAACGTCGTGCGCCTCGATTAATTCGTCGAGTGAGTTGTGAAGTACGAGCTCTAGAAACTTGTTGGTGATCGCGTTCATTGGAACGCCTACCCCCCTCTTGAAAGCCTTTCGTATCATGCAATCAATTTTCTTTTTGTCCGACCCTATCCACTTCAGGTAGGGGGCGGTGTACGTTATGCGACTTATCGCGTACGCTTGCACGAGACGGATCGCGCAGTGTTCGCCATACCGTTGCGTCAATTCGTGATGAGATGCAAGAGTCGGATCGTGTCGTTTACCGAACGACGGAGTCTGCTCACCGTCTCTCCGTTATATCCGTTTGCCTGCAGGTGTAATCCCAGGATTCTAATTTTGTCTACGTGCGATATGGGAGTACCGTCTTCCGAGATAACGCGTATTTTTGAGTATTCCCGTTCCTCTTCACGCAGGGTTTAGCGACCTCTGCTCGTGGGTTTGTAGAATAACAGTTCAGACTTGGTCGCCGAGCACTCGAGTCCCGTTCCTCGCAAGTACTCGTGCACTGCATCTACTCCCGCCTGTAGCATTCGCTCGACGTGACCGTCACAGCCTCCCCCGGGAACCCAGAGGGTGATGTCATCCGCGTAGAGACTGTGATATAATTCTTCTATTTCAGTTAATTTCTCGGGTAGCCCTAGTAGAACTAAATTAAAGTGTTAATCTTTTTTATGAGTCATTACCATTTTTGTTGAGTCATGCTCATGACTATGGCTTCTACCGCCATCCTTTAGTGTTTCCTTGACTTGTTACCCACGTTCGAAGTCATTTGAGTGGTTTTTGAGCGTTAATTTTTTTTTGCTGAGTCATTGTCATTTTTGCTGAGTCATGCTCATGACTATGACTTCTACCATCATCCTTTAGTGTTTGCTTCACTTGGTACCCATGCTAGAACTAATTTCAGTGGTTTTTGAGTGTTAATCTTTTTTTGCTGAGTCACTGTCATTTTAGGCAGCTGTTTCATGACCTACATAATGCGCATCTCATGACATTCATGACATGACATGCATCATGACATTCATGTCAGGACCTATAATTTATGTTCGTCATACACTATTGTCATAATATGCAAATTTTTGTAGCTACCAAGTTAACGAAACGACCATGAGAGCACCAAGACGTAGGCAGCTGTTTCATCACCTACATGACACACATATCATGATATTCATGTCATAACTAGAGACCCGATTTTAGGCAAATGCCTTATTTGTTCCTTGCGCTCCTATCGCCCCACTTTGATATATGAGCATGAATTATAAGGCTAAGAAGGTCTTTTATAGTGTTTTTATAGTGCCTATAAATGCCTATTTTCAATATCGGCGCCTATATGAACACTAGTTACCCTCAAGTTTTGCTTTCGCGTGCAGTTAGAGACCGTTATTCATGTTACCGGGCAACATTGACGGTTCGGAACTCTATGGGTAGTCCTGTAGTTCAACCAACTCCTGGAAAACAACCGCTAGCAGCAGTGAAATGAAAGGCGCCGGCCAGCACACGCCGCCGCGCTGACATAGCGCGAGCGGTTGGCGAATGCGAAACCGCGGAGAGCCGTCAGGGGAAACGAGAGTGAAGAGCAAAAGAAGGAATCAAATTGTGATGCGCAAGCGGATTTTGTTTTGTTTGTAGTTTACTTTTTAATGTGTTCCCCGCCGTCAAGCATTCCTTCTCAGCGTGCAAGATCATTCTCAGTGGCAAGAGGCACAATTTTGAATCCAGAAATCTGGAGATGGTGGTAGTTTGCTATTGTTTCCACAATCTTCACAGTGATTCTTCTACTACGTTCCGCGTGCCCTCTAAACAGATTTCTTCAAATATGTGCACTTCAAATGGGCGGAAGTGTATTTGGCAGTGTTGTGAAGTTCTGCCTGTACAATTTGTATAATGTCATTGTATATGAGAAAATTGCGAAGAGTGGTACCTAACAGTCCTCAAGTAACAACATGTTAATTTCTTAATAAATGGTAGTCTCTCTTACATTTATTATTTATCTGTTTTGTTGTGTCTTAATTTAATTGCGTCAGGCAGACATAAAGTAGCGTTTTTTTTTTAATCAGTATTCCCAACTTTTAAGTATTCTTTTTCATGCCGGTTTCACTATATGCGACGCTCGAGTACAGTGGCCATTGAAATATGAGCAGTGTGCTTATTGAATGAAGCCAATTGATCGTCATTAGTCCAGCAGTTTTATAGGACAATTGCATGGCCATGTTCAACTGTTCGCGCCTTTGTGCAATCATAGAGAATAACATTTCTTGTTTTCCTATCGTAGATATAGGCCGCCCACGCCTTCGTTTGAAATTATTTGCATATATGTAAAAAAATATTGTGCCTATATTTACGACGTTGGAGGCCTAACACGTTGTCCTGCCTACCTATTTTGGCGCCTAAAATGCGCTTTTTTAATGCCCTAAAGATCCGGCCTCTAGTCATAACCTATCATTTATGTTCGTCATACACTCTTATCATGTCATGCCAGTTTTGGTAAATACCAAGTTAACGAAACGACCATGAGAGCTTCATGACGTATCGGATAGATAGATAGATAGATAGATAGATAGATACTGTCAAAGTAGCCAATGTTCGCCAAGAAATGCTTCGCATTTAAAAGCCTGATAAGCAGCCAGGGACACTTGAATGCTATCGAGTTCCACTCTTAAAGCCGAAGGTTTAGCGTCCTCTCATTCTGATGGTGTTTCGCTGTACTTTGGTTCAAGGCAACATTGAGGGGAATCTTGAAAACGGAGCCTTTATAAATTTGAGTCGGCCCTCATGTCACCGCAAATGCGGTGTCAGCGTCAACCGCGTCCAATAACTTCCCGAGACCCGAAGCCCGCTCAGGGGCATAATACCTTTTCAAGCCGGTGCTTATTACTGACTGGCATATTATGAAAGTGAAAACTCAATTTTTTCATTTAAATACCACGGTTAGACGCTGGAGGCAGAATCTACATGCAAATGAATAAAGCAGTCGTCTTAATATTGTTGTCATAAAAACTGTTTTTATTGGCCAAAATACATAGCTGAACCTCAAACACCACGTGGTATTGCGGCTTCTTGATGCAGCATCGTCGATTTTTTTTTGTCAACTCACAGTAATCTAGAGATACTTGATGGTTGCCTTTTGTCGTCTGTGACGACACAACGGTTTATGCCGAATTGGTGAAAATTTTCACAAAGGCTAACACTAGAAATGCTCTCAAACAATCTTCACACAGTTGCGCATGCTTCAAACTTTAAATTTGGGTTGGATAATCTACGTAATTGCAGCGGAGCTAATTCTGAAAAGGAATAAAACTAATGTACCCAATTGGGTAATATCGTACTGAAGAGATTAACGCTCTCCCGTTCCACTCTTAAAGGCGAAGCTTAAGTTTGCTCCAAGTTTTTGCGTGTATACGCGGGCTTCTTTTACGTTCGCAAAAGTACTTTTTGTAGCATGTATTGAGCAACAGAAAGCTGTATTGGGAGTTTCTCACGTTGCTCTACAAATTCCTTATTGACGCTTTTAATCTAATAATATTAACTGAAACGTAGATTAATAATTGGAGACTAATCATTTAACTAGGCGGAATTTAAAATAATTTTAAAAATAATCTGATTATCTCGAAGCGACGGCCAACAACATTAACTTGGTTCGGTCCATCAACGTGGAATTTGCATATTTTGAAAGTTTGGCCTGGTTACGTGAAACACCCTGTATGCCTGCTTGCGGATCTCGAAGGCTTTGTAGAGCGCGGTATGATAGCAAATGGTAGCGCCACTCTATGGAGAATTAAGCCGCTTGGTGTACCTTATGTGGTTAAGAATTTTGAAGACGATCGCTTAAACGAAGAACAAGATGGTCACAGCGATCGCTCTGATTAGAAATTGTATTAGTTTATAGTTCTCGCCCTAAGCAACCTCAACTACAAAAAAAAAAAAGAACCGAAAGCTGTAGTTTAAGAACAGTTGGCCAATCTATCGCGGCAGATGCAACACCGCTTTCGTACGCAGCACGAGAGATGGCGTGCTGATGCATACTGCTCTTGTGTGTCATTCTACAATGACGCTATTCGGGAGTCTAAAAGCACTGAAAAATTTTACATTTCTTATCACGATTTTTCAAAGAAATACAATGTCACATTCACGAGTATATTTTTCGGGAAATTAGGAAAATGTTAGGAAGGAAGGAAAATAAGAGGCGAAAGGCAGAGAGGTTAACCAGGTTAAGTGTCCGGTTGGCTACTCTGCACGGGGGGATGGGGTAAGGGCAGAAAAGATTAGAAAACAAGAGAAGATTAAAAAGAAGAAAAAAACAAAAAAGAAAAAAAAACACATCTGTCCGCACAATTCTATAGTTTTTCATGAAGTCCTGTTTCTTTCAAAAAGCGTACTAGCGCTTTTAAAGCAGTTCGTTCCGACGTCGGCTGGGACCAGGGACCAAGAATTCTGGCTTCCGTAAGGGGACGGCTGTCTATCTTGTCGAGCGTGGTTCTGAGGACTTTCCTTTGTGCACTAAAACGACGACAATCACACAGAAGATGTGCTATCGCCTCTTTGCACCCGCAAGTTTCACAATCTGGACTTGTGGCCATTCCCATCAGGTAGGAGTACGCGTTGGTGAATGCTACTCCAAGTCTTAGGCGACAAATGAGAGTTACCTCCCGTCGTGGTAAGCCATGTGGAAGGCGGAACTTCAGATCAGGATCCAGGGAACAGAGGCGCTGGTTTTTAAAGTCCGTTGAATTCCAGTGGGCTAACGTAAGCTCGTGAGCAAGCGTACGGAGCTTTCTTGCTGCGTCTGTTCTGGACATAGGGATAGCGACGCAATCGGTACTGGTATGTGAGGATCGAGCGGCTGCGACCGCTTGCTCGTTTCCAAAGATACCACAGTGACTTGGCAGCCATTGAAAGAAAATGTCATGTCCTTTGTCAACTGCCTGATGGTAAATTTCGCGTGTGTCCGCGACAAGTCGTTCGTGGGGTCCACGGCGTAGTGCAGAGAGCAGACTCTGGAGGGCGGCCTTGGAATCGCAGAAGATAGACCATTTCTGGGGCGGTTCCTGTTCGATAAATTTCATTGCTTCACACAGAGCTGTAAGTTCGACAGCCGTCGTCGATGTCAAGTGCGATGTCCGGAATTTTGTTACTGTAGATTTTGCTGGGACAAATACTGCAGCTGCTGAACTGGAGTGCATGACCGACCCATCTGTGTAAACATGTAAGCGGTCACTGTGGACCTCATGTAGTAGCAATAATGCTGCCTGCTTCAATGCTGCTGACGGCATTTGTGCCTTCTTATTCACGCCTGGAATGGTGAGGCATATTCGAGGTGAATGCAGGGACCACAGTGGTAACGAAGGCCATGCTGCAGGGACGTAATTCGATGGTAGCGATGCTCCGTGTATAGTCAGGAGACGGCTAAAACTCGTATGCGGCCTAGTCGTTGGCAGGCAAGCAAGATGGTGAAAGGGCGTCCTTGCGACATGTCGAATGTGCACTCTTAGAGCGTCGACTGCAAAGTATGTTGATACAGGGTGGTCACGTGCTATGGCGATTGTGGCCGCTGTGGATGCACACTTAGGGAGGCCGAGGCACGTCCGTAGAACTTGGGCTTGCATACTCTGGAGTGTTCTAAGGTTCGTTTTACTGGTGCTTCCCAGTACGGGCAGGCTGTATCTTAGGAAGCCCATAAATAATGAATGGTACAGCTGTAGCATCGATTGCACAGACGCACCCCAAGACTTTCCGCCGACAAATTTGAATACATGTGCTATTGCAGTCAACCTCTTTTTCATATATGAAATATGTGGCGTCCAAGACAAATCACGATCGATGATGACTCCAAGGAAACCGTATTTTGTTTCGTAAGCAATTACTCGTCCATTTATGCGTATAACATATGGAGTCATTGTTTTGCGCGTAAATGCGACTAATCGGCACTTTTCGGAGGATAATTCTAGGCCTTTCATACGCAGATAGGACGACGTTTGTGTGACCACCTTCTGCAGTCTCGCTCGTATCTGCGGACGAGTTACGCCGGCTGCCCAGATGCAGATATCATCTGCATAGATGGATATATGAATCGTCCTTGGCGATGATCCAACAAGGCCTAGCAGTGCTATGTTGAAGAGCGTGGGGCTTAACACTCCGCCTTGTGGCACGCCTCTGCTGGTGACATGGTGGGATGTCATTCCATCTTCTGTAAGTACGAAGAAGGATCTATCCTCCAAATAGCTGTGAATCCAGCGCAGTGCACGGCCACCAATGCCCACATCGATCAAAGCATCGAGGATTGCTTGGTGCGCTACATTATCATATGCGCCTTTCACATCAAGAAACATCGCCACCGTTAAACGTTTCATGCTCTTTTGGTGTTGAATAGATGTTACCAAATCAAGCACGTTATCGACCGATGACCGACCGCGCCGGAAGCCCGCCATTGCATTGGGATATACCTCATTGTGTTCCAAATACCATTCAAGGCGCATCAACACCATCCTTTCCATTAGTTTCCCAACGCAACTGGCAAGAGCGATGGGACGGTACGATGCCAAGTCTAATGGAGATTTAGAGCTCTTAAGTAAAGGTATTAGGCGGCTGACTTTCCACTCACAAGGAATCAATCCTTCGCGCCAGGATTCGTTGTATCTCTCCAAGAGTACACTGCGGGCTTTGTGGCCAAGGTTTCCAAGTGCCTTGTATGTGACACCGTCGGGCCCAGGCGATGATGACTTCCTACAAGTCGCCAGCGCAGCTTCGAGCTCCTCCATAGAGAACAAGAGATCCATGCGAGAGTCCTTGGATGCCGCAACGTCACGTGCTAATGGTACAGGTCGTGATGGCAAGCCAGCGATTCTTGCGCATAAATCCTCAGCAACGTCGATCTCACGTCGTCCTTGATGCAGGGCAAGAGACTTAAAAGGGTGGCGCTGTTGTGGAGACGATTGTAGGCCACGCAGAGTTCTCCATATGTGGGACAGAAGCTTTCGAGGATCCAAGGACTCGCAAAAGAATTTCCACTTCTGAGATTGTAGCGTATCGATGCGGCGCTGGATTTTCTTTTGGATCCGCCTCGCCTCCCTCAGATCATAAATGCATTTCGTGCGCCTGTATCTTCTTTCCGCGCGTCGGCGAATCGCTCGAAGCCTTTCCAATTCACCTTCATATTCATTATACTTTGGAGAAGGCCTAAAAGTGAACATAGCCTCTTGCAGTGCATTTCTAATCTGATTCTCTAGAGATGATGGGTGGCCTTCTTGACATTCGTCTTCCATAAGCAATCTGAACTTCGTCCAGTCTGTTCTATAGAGGGCAGTAGATAGAGACTTGGCCACTCCCTTGATCTTCAAATAGGTAGGAACTTGATCACTTCCATGGGTTTCTATGTCTGAGAACCACTTTATACTGCTTCGAAGACACTGAGAGACGAAAGTCAAGTCCAGACAGCTGCTGTAGGTTAGTCCCCGTAAATATATCGGGCTGCCGTCATTGAGACAGCAAAGCTCTTGGTCCGAGGCAAATGCGACTAGTTTTCTTCCCTTGGAGTCCATCTTCACACTCCCCCAGAGCGGGTGGTGTGCGTTAAAATGTTAGGGGTAATACGCAGGCAAGCATCGAAGCGCGCTGGTTAACTAGGCGCTCATTGAAAATTGCTAAACCTTCATTTTAGGCCTGTTTAGCCTGCATAGTTTGAAACGCAAACATTTTCCGCTGCTCTGGGAGCACCAAAGATGATGGCAGCAATTTTATACTCAGTGAGAACTAAGCGCATGCTATGGATCATCTAAGACAAAATTTGAAGGTCTGTAGGTTTATGAGATGCTTCGAAAAGAATTACGGAATACTCCTTTTTAACACGAAAGTGTTTTATGCCGGGGTCCACCAAGACTTCACTGACGTATTTCCGTCACGGAAATACGTCATAGAACATAATACAAAGAAAGAAACCAGAAGAAAAAGTTCCACAAACATGCAAAATTTGGAAATCGAACCCACGACCTCTCGGTCCGCGACGATAGATCGCCGAGCGTTTAACCCATTGCGCCACAAACGCATTTGCAGAGAGCTACACAGACGCGCCTTATATATCTAACACTCCTCCGTGTACCCGCGCTCTTGCTCGGGGCGGTGCCGCCGCCTACGAGCAGAAAAGAGAAGTACTGCATTATGACACTAACGCGCACCGACAGTGAACGCATCGGTGGTCTCAGCACTACGAGGCCTCGATGCCAGCATTCGAAGGGACGCTGGCATCAAGAAGCACTACCAACGCCACCTAGGTGGCGTTCACCGTACTCAGCACAGCGGAGCGTGGCCTCCGCAATTAGCTCTGAAAATGTTTCTGAAGTTGATCGCGGAGGCTGCAATTACGACGCGCTGTACGCGCTGATTTGACTCGGTGACGATTCAGTTACGTGCTTTGTCTTGCGCGTTGTATTAGTGTGTCAGTTACGTGCTTCGTCTTTCGCGTTGTGCTAGCGTGTGCAGCGTAGTGCAGCTTCCATATGCACGACGGTTGCTCATGGTCATCGACGTTGGTAGTCGTGATGGAGGAGACGTGCCACCAGGCGTCAGCGTGGGTGCATCAACGCCTAAGGGCGCTTTAGCCACAAAACACCAATAGACATTATATATCAATGTGCAATAAACATTACACTACTTCTGTGAAGACACGTTTCACTTTCGTGTTCTATACCGATTCCTATATAAGAGGGATCAACCACATTTTTTTTATGACTTGCACGAAGCATGTAGTGTGTGAGTCGGTTTTTTTTTTCGGTAAATTAAATGAACCACGTTGTTAAAGTAGGCAGCATGTTGTACTTGTCGGACGCGCGAAAATTTTTTAAAGCTAATTACAGCCTTTGTAAGAAATCACTTATTTAGGCATTCCAGACTGTCATTTGACTGTTATGCGTGATTTTTTGCAGTGTCCTTAAGGAAGAGTGCACGACACAGAATTCGCATTCGGTGCATATGAGACACATGTTACTTGTGTATTCTAAATTTAGGCTTTCCGTCAAAGTAAGGGGCCTTTCCTCAGTGCCCTAATTAAGGCAAATTGTTTATATTCGGTAATAGTAGGAGGCAGAACATACATAATAATATTGCGAAGTTCGACGTCTTCTGGTTAATTTGCCAAAAATTACGTACCTAAGCGATCCGACATCTCTAAGTGTGTTTTAGAAAGGGCACATATTTTAAGCGGAGGGGCTGGGAAATACATAAAAGTCACCTAAACGAAATTTGAGAAAATCTACGGTGCACAAAGTGCATTGTTCAATTACAGCCTGAAGGTTCCTGAAGTCAAAAGACTTGAGTGCTCGTCTGTAGACATGCTGCAGCTAGCTTAATGCACGTGAACGTACGATCAAGATTCATGTCTTCTCTTTCTCGCTTTTATTCACTCCCGATTACGCTCCCCAGGTCATCATTATCACCATCATCAGCCTATTTATATACCCCCTGCAGGACGAAGGCCTTTCCCGGCGATCTCCAATTACTCCTGTTTTGCGCTAGCTAATTCCAATTTCCACCTGCATATTTCCTAATTTCATCACCCCACCTAGTTTTCTGCCGTCCTTGACTGCACTTCCCTTCTCTTGGCACCCATTCTGTAACTCCATTTTTTTTTGTCTTAATGTCCATTAAAATATCGGCTATCCCCGTTTGCTGTCTAATAATAAGCGCTCTCTTCCTGTCTCTTAACGTTACACCTAAGATTTTTCATTCCATCGCTCTTTGTGCGGTCCATAAAGTTACACTAAAGGGAAGAATGATTTCTTCAGTATCAGTAGATTTCCCTTCCACAAGGTAAGCCAGAAAGAAACTAAAAACACAAAAGGCGAGCGGCGGCGCCATCTTGAAGTTCCCGCACCAGCTCACCATGACGTCACGAATTTTGACAGCGTCGTGTAAGTTTCTGTTAATTCTTTAGCGGTAATGATTGACTACATTGTGTTCTAAGGGAGCCCAAGACTGAATATCGCAAGTTTCGCGAACCTTTACTGAACCAACGTGGCCCAAATACGAAAAATTACTTTGGAAGTCGTGACGTCACACTGAAGAGCTGACGTTGGGGTGTCCACGCGAAATTCAGGAATTTAACTTTGACCTTCATTTTCTCTTCTAATGAGGGACCTATTGTAGTGTAATTAACGACAGCAGAGATTTCGAAGAACACTTTATCAGTCGAAGTTGATTTATTGTTTTGCTTTAGTGTCCTTTTGTTCTCTAGCTTCTTTGTTAACCTCTAAGTTTCGGCCCCATATGTTAGCACCGGTAGAATGCAATGATTGTACACTTTTCTTTTCAAAAACAGTGGTAAGCTCCTAGTCAGAATTTAGCAATGCCTGCCGTTTTTATTCTCCTGTAAATATCCTTCTCATGATCAGGGTCGGCTGTGACTATTTCACCTAGATAAACTTACTGCTTTACAGACTCTAGAGGCTGACTGGCGATTCTGAATTCTTGTTCTTTTGCAAGACTATTGAACATTATCTTTGTCTTCTGCACATTAATCTACAACCCCACTCTTACACTTTCTCGGTTCAGGGCCTCAATCATTTGTTGTAATTCGTCTCCAATGTTGCTGAATAGGAGAATGTCATCTGCGAACCGAAGGTTGCTGAGATATTCGCCATTGATCCTCATTCCTTCTGTAGTCCTTGATTACGCAATGCTTCGGTAGGAGGACGTGACGGCGGCTGACGAGCCGTGCCGTCGTTCCCTAGTCAGAAGAGCAGAGGCGGCGAGCCGAGCGGCGGTTGCGAGGGCCAGCGTGGCTGGCTTCTAGAACGACACCGCGCGTGCCGAGCTTGCGCTTCGAGCACGCGCTGCGCTTCTTTATTCTTCTTCTCTTGGCAGCGCCGACCATAGCGCTCCACGCTGCGGCATTGGTGGGCGCTACACGTCTATGACTGCTGGTATTTCTACTGAATGAAATGCCCTTTCATAATCTATGAACGCAATAAAGAGAGGTTGTTTGTACTCCGCAAATTTCTCGAATAGCTGATTGATGACAAGGATGTGATCCATCCCTTCCTAAAACCAGCCTGTTCTCTTGGTTAACTGAAGTCAAGTGTTGCCATGATTATATTTGTTAATGTCTTGGTAAATATTTTATACGACACTGAACGCAAGCTAATGGACCTATTGTTTTTCAATTCTCTAACGTCACCCTTCTTATGGATTAGTATAATGTTGGCATTCTTCCCGTTCTCTGGAACACTTCAAGTCATGAGGCATTGCGTATAACGTGCGCAAGCTTTTCAAGCATGATGTCTCCTCCATCGTTGATAAAATCGACGGTTATATAACATCCTTTCCTGCCGCTTTTCTCCGGGTCGTATCTTTCAAGGCCCTTCTAACTTCATCGCTAGTTATAGAAGGAGCCCCTGTATCCTGTTCATCACTAGTTGAAATGAAGGTTGCGTGACTGCTCTGGGTTCTGTACAGGTCAGTATACAATTTTTTCGCTGCTTTTATTATATAATCAAAAGTGCCGATGATATTACCCTCCCCACGTGTAGGGTAGCAAAGTGGATGAAGTCTGCTTATCCTCCAGCCTTTCCTTCCTCCCTTGACTCTCTTTCTCTCTACAGCCTTTATGAAATTATTCGTTTGCGAGGGCGGGAAAGCATTAG
This sequence comes from Dermacentor silvarum, assembly GCF_013339745.2. Classification (NCBI taxonomy): domain Eukaryota; kingdom Metazoa; phylum Arthropoda; class Arachnida; order Ixodida; family Ixodidae; genus Dermacentor; species Dermacentor silvarum. The sequence goes on from NC_051156.1 coordinate 144,116,806, forward strand.
AGGCGGGCAATGTTTCTAACGGGCGAGCCATATGCGGACAGAGTTTTAAACTGTTCGGCCTAATTAAAGGATATTTCTTAGTACAACATTTCGAAAAAAAGCTTCACAGCACACATAACGCAACAGTTTGACGCAAAGCTACCGAAAGGTACGTCCAGACCACGGAATAAGCTAAATATTGATGCGTAACTACACTGAAGTTGTCTTTTTATGCTTAAGCTTTGTGTGATCACTAGCTCATCTCCACGCAGCCCGGTGTCATTAACAATCTTAACAAACTTGATCCGATCAGTAGAAACACTTATCAACCATTATCGGTCATTATCAACCTTATCGAACTCGATCCGACTCTTATCAACCCTTATCGGTCGTTGTCAACTTTATCGCAATCGATCCGATCCTTATCAACTCGTATCTCTCCTTATCAACATTTTCGGACGTAATCCAAGCCTTATCGGTTCTCATCAACCTTACCGGAATTGCTCCTACCATTATAAACCCTTATCGTTTTTTTGGCACCTTATCCATCTGCGGCTAGTCATTATAAACCGTGATGAGACCCAAATAATCCCTCATCATCCTTATCAACTCACTGACTGCTTATCTGTCAGTGTTGAACGACACGAAGCGCGTGAAGCCTTACAGAACTGTGGCATTTGGTCGGTGAAGGAACGCCCCAACGGAATGCGCATCTGGCGACCACCGAAGTGCACCGGGTATGTCGCGTGTTTGGCAATAAATTTTGCTCAAAGTCCCTATTTCTGATATCTACAATGCTCATAGTCGGCTCCATACGTTGTCCTACACATGGCTTTTATCCCCCGATCACCAAATCTATGCACCCGCCGTGGTTGCTTTGTGGCTATGGTGTTGGGCTGCTAAGCACGAGGTCCCGGGATCGAATCCCGGCAACGGCGTCCGCATTTCGATGGTGGCGAAATACGAAAACACCCATGCACTTAGATTTAGGTGCACGATAAAGAACCCCAGGTGGTCCAAATATCCGGAGTCCCCCACTGCGGCGTGCCTCATAATTAAATCGTGGTTTTGGCATGTAAAACCAGGTAATAATCTATACAGAGGCTTTATAGGAAGTATTTTCCTTCGACATTTGCTTGAACCGCGGTAAAACACAATCATATGGTTCAGATATAGTCACCTTGCAAGCGTTGGTGTTTAGCCCAGTGTGTAAGCCCGGCTTCTGAGCATGGGGTCGTAGTTACGAAACTCCCCACCGCCAAAGTTATTCCTTTCCTGTTTATCTTGTTTTATACACTAATTTCTTTATAAGGATTCGTATTACGTGACGGACGGATTGGTTTCATAGTTGGGTAGGCATAGAAATGCTTACGCATTTAAAAAGAGTACCGCAATGCATGATAAAGCGGTCCAACTTATGTCCCGGTGAGCAAGCTGCTTTTTGGCGCTAATCATGGATTGCGCGAAATGGGGCAACTAGTACAGAGCTGCGTCGCTTCCAGCGGCCCCAGCAAGGCGTGACGTGTATCGAGGCATAGTGGGCTTTTTGCTTGTGGACAAATTAGTTTTTTTTTTTTGTAGAAATATGCCTGCAATTCCGCGGTTGCTAGCGTGACGTCGTGCGGGGGTGCGTGTGCTGGTGAGTAGGGCTTGTTGCGTGCCGAAGTTCACGAGATATTTCTTTGCTTTTAAATGCATAAAACTTTGCTACGGTATGTGCTAGTGTCTTGATAGCGGCGCTTGAACGATTCAATTTTGTAGGCTCGTATGGTTTTACTGAAGTTACATTAGCTATCAATAAAGTCACATGAAGGGTTGTATACACTGCCTAACATTTTTTCGGCATTCATAATATCCCCGATAGAAAATCTGATGTATAGTCGATAGGGGAACAGCGCAAAAAAAATACGAGAAGACAGGAAGGGAGACACACACCAGCGCTGAATGACGATGGAATTCTTTATTCAGAAAGGAGCACATCTATACCCAAAGGAAAAAGAAAGAAAACAAGGGTAGATCACTGCGCATGGGCAAAAATATGCGCATGGGTATATATGTTTTCATTTATGAATGAAGAATTCAGTCCTCAGTCAGCGCTGGTGTGTCTCCCTTCTTGTCTTCTTGTCGTGTTTTTTTGCGCTGTTCCCCTAACGAGTATATACCGACTTTCCCAAGCCTTTAAGTTCTGATGTATAGCTTCGCTTAATTGAACCTGTTTTCTTCTCTTGTCTATGCTTATGAACTTCCATTGAGGGCATGTTTTGAACTGTGTCGTAGTATGCTTCAGCCGGCATGCTACGCATCATACTATTCTGGCAACTAAGCTTACATCCAAAGCTACCAAAAAAAATGCTTTCAGGTGTGTTTACGACACACTACACCACTTAATTCTGCGACTGGTGTCAACAGTATCCTTAAATTAGCAAGGGCACACCGATGGCTCTCAGGAACATTAGCACGCTTTCTTTTATGCCGGAACTCCGCTTATATCTACTGCAATTTTATTCGTGTGATGGTCGTGAATGTAGTAGCAGACTAGCACCCACGGGAGCGCAAAGCATTTCACATTATTTCCTACTTAAATTAGTTTGTGCCCACATGCACCATCACGAGCCAATACGCCGCTATTGCTCTCCTTGTACTGCGCGCTGTTATCGCCTTTATCTCGGCTAGTATAACAGCGATGGGTAACTTCGGCTACACGATATTTTCACTCTTGCAAATTGGCTGATCGTATCTGTACTTGTGGAAGTCGTGATTGAAAAACGCAACTATGATGCCTGCACCGGCTCGTTTTAGCGTGAAATGCGGCGGCCTCTTGCAGTTATGCTGCTGGCCTTGACCATCGTCAGACACGAACGACACCAGCGATCTCTGAAGCCAGCGCGTTGCTTTAGATGTCGCTATAGGGGGGGGGGGGGGGGGGGGGTGCTCGCTGGCAATGTTTCATGCTCCCGGAACTCTGTGCCTGCCAACCACGAACGACACTTTGTCATCAACATGTAGTGGGTGCCATGACATTTTCGTGGCCACGATACACCCCACGTCGTAGCCGTGGCACTACAATGAAAGCCAGTATGTAGAAATCACAGCGCCCAAGCCCCGGGCTCGCAGATCATTTATATACGCCTAGAAATTCGAAAAGGTCAAACCCAACCCTCTATAAGCCGTATAAAGGGAAACTAACTGTAAAAATAAACTGATGGCTCTTTGCAGCTGCTAGACCACTCGTAAAGAAATGGGCGAAAAAGAAGCCCGTTTCTCTGAGAAACAGGAAGGAGACATCCGTATTTTACTGTTTCGTAACATCGCGCCAAAATGTATTGCGAATCTGTGCTTGTCACTGTCACAAGGTATGCGCCGAAGGCGTACCGACGACAGTTAGTAACAAAAAGCGACCTGCATACACATAAAAATTAAATAGGGCTTCGTGGATTAAGAGAAGAGTGAGCCAAATTGGAAGATTTGAGAAAAGAATCCGAATGCTACAACCACTTAAAGCGTTATGCTGCCAAGCGGTCACAGACATGAATAACACTCATGGAACGTAATAAAAGTTCATCACATCCCCAACCAGTCTATTTCAGCATAAAGTGCAAATATGTTCCTTTGATTCTTGTTGCAGTTTCAAGTTTTTTACATAGCATTTGCTCAAGATACGTCCGATGTATTTTTTAAAGGATAATACAGGCACATTAGAAAGATCTTCTTTTTTACGGAAATACCTACCGCATACATCGTTTCTGTGTGCATGTTTATGTCGGATACGGGGGACGTACGCCCTCTATATTGTTAAGGTACGTCAGAAACATCAGGCTATTTCCTGATTAAGCTCAACGAAAAGGGCCTATTCATTTGTGGAATTATATGTGTGACTGGTATCTGATTAATTTTTGCAGACACGACACCACTTCAGAAAGAGAACGACCCGGCATACAAAAGCCGTTATCTATTTCAATCAAACGAATTCTAAACGGTATGGCGCAGACTACCGGTACGATATAAGAATGATTTATTGATCGCATAGGATTCATTTCTGGTTCACCTTCTCATATGTTGGTCCGTCAAGGGAATAAAAAAATAAAATGATTAGCGTTTAGCATTTGCCGCTTGCATGACCGCTGCTCTGACGATCATCGGCGCCTTTGGGCTGCCTTTTCGACGGAACGTGCACCTTGCCACCTATCATAGTTTCTGGGTGGGGCTTCATTATTTTTCGGCACGCGTATCACCTTCGCTCCGGTTCGAAGGTCCGGTATACATCGCAATGGCAAGGAGGGGAGTGCCTCCTCGCCTGTAGCGTATCGCTTTCTCGCTGTGCATGATATTAGGGCACGAGAGACAGCCTATATAAGGAGGGCCGAGACTTACAAGCATCAGCAGTTAGCTGAACAGAAACTCTGAAGTCAAAATGGTAAGCTTCTACGAAAGCTATTGATTTTCAGAAACCTATCATGAGCATCTCATACACTAAATGGCATTTAGCTTCTCCACAACTTTGATGATGCGTATGGCACCAGAGTATAAAGAACAAAATCCCGATTGTCTAACAGGTTAAGGCGAGAGGATGACTAGATTGGTTTAAATTGGCGCCTTCTACAGTTCTGGTAAAATGACGGTAAGATAAATATATGACTTTAGGTAGCTTATATTCAAACGTCACATGGATCTGGATAACATGCACAGGCTATCCATTTCGTAGGGGCAAGTGAACGCTCAAAACAACAAGCCAAGGCTACTTTACAAATGGCTGGCTTCTTTACAAAATGCAATGTTTGTGTTCACTCATTAAATAAATGTGGGCACACTAAGTTTCGAGTGCTCTCGCCTACGGCAATAATAAAAAACGTTCGCGATATGGCAAAATTAGGAGAAGTCCACCATTTATGGCAACAGCATTTGTTAATTTGGTGCTCGCAGAGACCTGAAAGCAAAACTTAAGCTTATTTCTATACCTCTAAGTTTTCGCGAGCAAGTGTCCAAACTGATTTTGCATAAAACCTTGCACCTTGCCCTATGCTACTTTATTTTAACGTAGATCCGCGCCTGCATCATCCTCGCCGTGGCCACCAGCGCCTTCGCTGGCTTCGTCGGCACCGCCGGCTACAGTGTCGGCCTGGCTGCCGTCCCAGCCGTCGCCACAGTTGCCCACTCTGCTCCAGTTGCCACATATGCCGCTGCTCCAGTTGCCACCTATGCCGCTGCTCCAGTCGTTGCCGCTGCCCCAGCTTTCGCCACTGTGGCCCACGCCCCAGTCGCCACCGCTGTTGCTGCCCCAGCCGTTGCCTCCTACGCTGTTGCTCCAGCTGTGACCCGTGTCGCGACCGTTGCCCACGCTGCCCCAGTCACCACCTACGCCACTGCCCCAGCCGTCGCTACTGTGGCCCATGCCCCAGTCGCCACCTACGCCGCTGCCCCAGCCGTCGCTGCTGTCCACGCTGCCCCAGCTGTTGCCACCACCACCGTCCACCACACCCCAGCTGTCGCCACCGTAGCCCACGCTGCCCCAGTTGTCGCTGCCTACCACGCCGCTCCAGCCTACGGCTATGGCATCGGCACCCTCGGTTACGGCGTTGGCCACTACGGCTACGGCCATGGTCTCCTCGGCTACGGCCTGAACTATGGCTACGGTCTTGGCTCTCCCTTCGACTACACCACCCTCCTCCGCAAGAAGAAGTGTGAGTTGTGTAATATCTTTGAACCGGTAACTATTTCGTATGTATTAAACTTCATCCGTCCACTTGTCTCAAAAATGCAGACTAAGTGCTATACCAATAAATTAAAACACCAAATTTGGAATGAGCTTATTCTAGAAGGTTTGAGAGTATGTGTGAGTTTTGCATGCAGTTTGCGTTCGCGGGAACGACATAATGCACGATGGACATTTCCATGGCTTTATAGCGCGTTTATTTCTTTCTCTTTCAGAAATCTCTGGCGTACCGGAAACTTCTACGGTTGCTTTCACCGACAAAACTATGTGTACACATCGCTTCCACGGTGTGCTTGGAAGATTGTATTCACTGAAATAAAACTAAATTATTTTCTTATTTTATTGACAATGGTGTTTTAACTTACAATAGGTTCTTCGTAGACAACGACAAACTACATGATTTCTCGGAGAACGGCCTGAGAAGCTAGACTGCTCAGTGCTCACAGCTTTAATAAAAAAATAGCTATCCATGACTAACATCCAAAAAGGAAGAATAAAAATGCTGTATGAAAATGTACGTATTTGAATTGAACTCTTCTGGGGGCAAAGCAACGTAAAAAATACTTTGTCCTGCGGAGCACACTCCTTATAAATGTCGCAGTATTTGGGTGAACACAAGGAGTTCCAAGTGAAATTTGTTTATGTAAACATAATACATAGCTAATTAGAGGGAAAACATTTCAAATGTGTGTTTTATTTTGCCGTAATTGCGTCATCATCACAAACACATAAGATATCCTTCGTATATCAGTTCCGAATTATTTGTTCTGATGACTCCGGGACCATCGTACCTAGAAGGAAAAAGAAATTTCACTGAATGTTACACAATTCCAAAAACTGTTTCACTTTGGCCATGTTAGGGCAACGTTTTGTTCAATAGTTCGAGGCCAATAAAGCGGTGATCTTACATGAAACAGATCTCAATGCTAACCTTCAACTTCTGAGGCTGTGGGATAACGATCCGAGGTCCTTTATTTGACTGCCCTCATTGTGGTTTGGATAGAAAACAAACTCGACTGCGCTTAGTTGCACCTTGTTGGGGGAGCGAACCATTGTCCAGACTGTGCTCTACACACTTGTGTTGCCCTGGTACTTGACATGCGGGCTGTCAGTCTAGTGCAGGGCGTCCGATTGATGGGCGCACAAAATTTACCTTTTTATTTTAAATCTCAGCTGTCCTCTTCCCTTTCATTCCCTTTATACCCTTTCCCAACACATGTAGAGTAGGTCGCTTGTATTAACACTGGCTAACATGCGGTCCTCCAAGAGCAGGTATCGGCTTTATAAAACTAGGTGCGGATGATTTACTGCAGAAAGTAGAACATTCTACATAACACACTTCACATGTGCATAAGTCATATGAGATTGTAAACAACATGCGAATGTGTTCGACCTTTGACGTTACAGCATTGTATTTGAAATTTCACTGGCATTATTTCCACCACGGTCCATCCCTACTTAATCTGAACACAATGAGCCCATAACTAGTGTAAGCAAAATCATCCAGCCATGACAATCAATCATACCACATAATCAAGCCATGACAATTGACGAACACACGTAATGCTCTGAGCAAGCAACTAAAGCGACCAAAATACTTTCAGTTGGGTTATTCACGTTATGCACAAACACATTTCGCATATACTCGGCCTCTTCGAAATCAAATAAATGTACTTGTGCTTACGGTTCATTTCACAGTCATATTTCTTCACACTTGCAGGTAATAACTAATTGGCCCACACTGTCAACTTGCAATGTCCCTTACACTTACTGGCATTCAGCTGCACTTGCAGTCATTTACACTCGCCTAAACTAACTCAGTGACTTCCCGTTCCTGTGAAATCAGCATAAATGATTGAGAGGGCTCTGGAATGTGTGTCTACCTGCAGTGGTATTACAGCGCGTGTAAGTGCTTCAATGTCATCCGCATGCGAACAATGTCGAAACACTTGTCTGTTTCTGAGCCCCACCCTACTTTTGTACTGGCAAAATATGAGCTTTTTCTTCGTGTGCATCAACACAGGCATATGATCTTTGCGCACTGCAATGAACAGCCATTCTGGGACTGATTTTTGCTTACCGGCTCTGTGGTCTACTTTATATTTGCATGGGAGAGTCGGGGTTCTGCTATCTTTGTTTGGCATTATTAGTGTCGACCTCTCCTGCTTTAATTCTGTATAGAAAAAAAATTCATTTTGGCAACAATAAAAAAGAAATTGCAGAACATTGATAATTCAAGAAATATAAGCTCATAAGAAGGATCCCATAAGAGGTTTATTGACGGTGTCCTTTAAAGACAGTACGAGTTCAAGGAACAGAGAGGCCGCGTGGGGCTCCGGCTCGATAGACCCAAGAGACCACCAGCGCGAGCAGATCGAGCCATGCGTTGGCGATGCTGCTGGACGGAGGTGCGTCTTCTTCACAGGTCCAACTAATGCCTATTTTAGGGCTAGTGGGTACGTCACAGTCGAAAATCAACAATACATAGCAATCGCTACACAAAAGCAAAATGTCCAACCTATGCGGCTTTTACCTATGCAGCGCTGCTTTGTGACAACACCAGAAAACGACGCGCGTACTGAAAACCATACATTTTTTGGTCTGCAAAAAAACTTGAACTGCTACGCTCGCCGTGATATATCGCGCCGTTGAAATTTAGCCAGTGGCATAGAACTTCGCCCCTTCTAGAAGTAACGAGTGTACAGCTCATCTCCAAGAAATATTGTGGCAAATGCTGCTTCTAGCGCAAACCAACACTTCGGAGCTGCGGCGTCGTCGGAGTTAAATGATTATTTTCGCATGAAGCAAGCTTCGAGCTAAATTTGGCTTTAACTTAAAGTGAAACACCTTGACCGGATAGCCAAAAGCCTACGCAAATCCACACACTACACAGGGGAAAATGCGTAACGTACGAGAAAATTGTTCAATATAAAACCATCGTTTGACAAAATTAAACTACGAAATGCAATGAATTCATATCGCAAAGTTCACGAAGAAGATAAAAAAAAAGTCATTCGCCATTCCACTGCTGTGAAGGTTGATTACCAGCGAAGTAGTTTCGCACACGACCTAGAGGTGACACAGAATTTAGCTCAAAGGTGTGAGCAAATTTTATTTCTTGTGAGAGGCGAGGGCGGTAATCCCGAAAAAAGACACACGCACACAAACTGTTATTTCGATCGGCGGCCTTGATCGGCGGCATACATTCGCGTGGAAGCCTACCGCCACCTCGGGGAGCCGGAGGCAACTAGGCATGCGCGACGAGAGCGCCACGCCGGGAGAGGGGAAGGAAACTAGGTACGCAAGTGCTTGGAACGACTACAAAGAGAAGGCGGTGCGAGCATTACACATGGCTGACGAGGGTCGAACAGCGGCAAATTTTTCGGAAACCCTGATTATCTACCTGAGAGTCTACTTGTTTTAAAAATGGTGCATATTGATAACTAATCGACTGCAAATGCATATCCAAGTGTTGAGACCTATAAGCTTATGCATAGAATGAAGCGATTTTGCATCACATTTGGGAGCTGATATTCCGCACACGCAGATCTGTTGACGGGCGCGAAAAATGGATAGAAACCAATCCATAGACAGCTTTGCTGTAAAAACAGAATATTTCATGGTTAGAACGCTACATGCGATTACTTGCGGCGCTATAAAACGCGAGCCCTATTGAAAATTCGCGCCTGACATTTCAATGAAAGATCAGCTGGCTACGCAAGAAAAAAGAAACTCCAGCAATAATGCAAATTGGAGGAAACCGAAACGGAACTACACCTAACGTTATAGCTCGTTGACACGCCAAAACTTTGAAGGCGCGTTTCCGCATTAGTACTACGCGTTCAGATGTTTAAGTCACCGAAATTCGTTATCTGCTGGCGCATAACAATGCAATGGTAGCAATTGAGCTTTTAGTAAGCTTAGCGCATGGGAAGCAAAAATCGACCTACCCAATCGACACAGTTTCGCAGCACTACAGCACGCACTCCTGGGCCCGTCGATCGAGCGCACATGGCGGCCCGCCGACGCTGATCGCCCGTGAGGCCGTCGCACTCCCGCGAGTTGTCGAAATTGCACTGGCTCCTTGCAATTTCTTCCGGTAACATCGGTGGAATTGTACATCACTTACATCACTGAAAGCGTTCATCCACGCGGCCAAATGACTTCACGACACGAATGCAGCCGCATAACGTCGCCGGTACAAAGATATGACGATAATTGCCGTCGAAAACAATCGCCTCGTCCGCCGGCTTACGCCGTGCTTTCGTTCCTTCCCGGCAAGCAAAGGCTGCTGAGCACGAGGTGGCGGGATCGAATCCCGGCCACGGCGGCCACATTTCGATGGGGGCGAAATGCAAAAACACCCGTGTCCTTAGATTTAGGTGCACGTTAAAGAACCCCAGGTGTTCCAAATTTCTGTAGTCCTCCATTACGGCGTGCCTCATAATCAGATCGTGGTTTTGGCACGTAAAACCCCATAGTTTTTTTTTTTTTTTGGTCTTTCCTCTTCCTCCGCGATCCAAGCAACGCACAGAGGCGACGACTTCTCTCTCTTCGTTCTCTCCTTTTGCCGTTCGCTTTTCTTTCTCCCTCACAGCATCTGCCTCACCACTCCTTAAAGATTTTGCTTTGTAACACTCTCTGAATGCTTTGGCACGCATTGTGGGTGCTAAATTTGTAGGGATGCATATAAATGTTGCGGCCGCTCGCGGCCGCATATAGCGGGTCTAGCCTGCCTCCGCAAATGTTGTCACGCGTTGTTTCGCTTGAAAGTACGTTTATATGCAGTACCTTGCGCTGGAACAAAATGGCACCGCATATGTGCAGGACGTTATACGAGACTTGATTAAGAGTGTATAGGAATTCATCCTATACTAACTCGTCTAATCTTCAACATGGACAGTTTCAGTTATGTCGGTGCTCTTTTTCTATTGCGTGCATTATTTTTCCATCTATTGGAAAATGTTACATCGTTGCTCGTGTAGCTACGAGAACGTCTCAATTCACAGCAAATCTGGTGTCTCACTATCTTTTGCGTTTGCCACTCGGTGAAAGGGAAGTTCTGTGCAGACGTCAGAAGTGGCATTTTTTGGTTAACCGTGCTTGCTGCAGTCTAATTCGAAGTGAAGGAGCTTGCATACCCGCAACTCTCGCGCTCCGCGTATACAGGGTGTTTCAGCGAACACATTCAAAAATTCTTAAAGGTTGCCTGTGGCAGATAGCCCAATTCTAGTTCATGAGCTGGTCTACTCGAAGAGGCGGACATTACTTGCAGGAGAAATTGAAATGCATAATGGAATGATTAACAAAATTCACTAATTAAGTTTTTAACTAATTACCTGATGGCCCATATTGCAATTTACAAATTGTAGCCGTGGAGTTCGCAAGGCGGATCCACTTGAAATTAATTCTCAGGTTGACACCAGTTTCGAGATATTAATTCCCGAACTTTGCAGAGAAATGCATTGGCGTTCCAGTTAGTTTCTTAACAAAACGTCGCTTACTGCATTGAAGCACAAACTTAACTGGAACGTCAGTGCATTTTCCCGCAAAGTTCGGGAATTAATATCTCGAAACTGGTGTCAACCTGAGAATTAATTTCAAGTGGATCCGCCTTGCGAACTCCACGGCTCCACGTTTCAGTGGACGAAGACAACAGATGACAGCCCAACCGAGTCTTCTAAAATATTTTTGCGGCGATTTAGCAGTAAATGCAAGACAAATGCTTCATCATAACGTCGCACGTCTTTGAGGTCCTGGATCGATGATTTACGCCTTCACTACATTGAAAAGCACTCACATATACTCACATATATGCAGGGTGTCCCAACTATCACGCAGTATTATTTAAAAAAAAGATGAACGGCGCTATCCGAAGCAAACCTAGTGCGTATTGTTTCCAGTGCAGTGGAGTAGCCGCCAGTAATTTTTTCGTTACTGAGATTTATTTAGCTAATTGTAATTAATTATCTAACTCGAGAAGTACTGCCCTAATTATCAAAGTGTCAATGAGAAAATTGTAGAGCAACATGAAAAAATCCCGATACAGCTTTCTGTTGCTCAGTAGGTGCTACATAAAAGTGTTTTTCCGATCGTGAAAGAAGCCCGCGAATACACGCAAGGTGCCTCGAGCGACCAGTCGCGCGGCAATTCTGCGTGTATTCGCGGGCTCCTTTCACACTCGGAAAAACACTTTTACGCAACACGTACTGAGCAACAGAAAGCTGTATCGGGAGTTTTTTATGCTGCTCTACAATTTTCTCATTGACACTTTGATAATTAGGACAGTGCTTCTCGAGTTAGATAATTCATTACAACTAGCTAAAAAAAAACAACGAAAGTTATACCCATCTGTGTTTTCGGGATAGCAATAAAACTATAATACCGGACAGTAAGTTGACATCTGTTTTTAATGCGTTTTTTCCTCCTTTGTTTCCAGAACAGGATAACGATATTAATTACCGGATCATGGAGCCCATAGGTGTCACAATCGTAGGTGTCGCAAACCTGATAGACAACCTTTAGCATTCTTCATCTGTTGGCGCTGATGCTAATAATTCTAAAGAATAAAAAAAACACCGCATCCAGTAAAAAGTTATTACACATTTTAAAGCAACCATTATCAAATGGTACGCTTCCCACAGAGTCGAAAAGTGCGGTAATAATACAACTTTTACATCTCGTGACACAGAGATATTAAGTTTCAAAGTGTCCGACGAAATGCATGGGCCTTCCAGTTAACGTGTTTGAGGAAAACGCTGTTTTATGCATTGAAGCACAAAGTTAACTGGAACGCATATGCATTTCGTCGGGCACTTGGAAATGAATATGTCGAAACTGGTTCAGTCCTGAGAATTCGTTCCAAGTGGATACGCCTTGCGAACTTAGCGGCTATAATTCATAAATTGAAAGATGTGCCGTAAAATAATTGATATAAAAGTTAATTAGCGTAATTCGGTAAATTATTCAATTAGGCGTTTTCATTTCTCGTCGAAGAAATGGCCGTCTCATCGAGTACTTAAGACCAAGGATTATAATTGTGATATACTGCCAAAGGCAATTTTTTCAACATTTGGTGCAGCTAAAATGAAGCACCCTGTATATTAATGATTTGCCGAACAGTATACCATCCTATGTGTGCATTTTCACCGATGACTGTATTATTTATATTTATATTACATGTTCTGATGACCGCCTAACCCTTCAAGATAACTTCCAGTCTGGTAATTCTCGGTGTAGCAACTGGCTGATGCAGCTAAATGTCTCAAAGTGCAAATTCATCTCTTTCAGCTGTAAACTTGCGAACTCCACGTTTCCATGCACTTTGAATAACAATAAAGCTTCCAACGTTTCGGTGCTTCAGTACATAGGTATACCTAAAACGTTGTATTTCCTGGTCATATCCCTTCACGTCCATATGCGCCAACACTTCGAGGTCATTCGGATACTTACGCTTCAACTTGCATAATTCACCAAATCTAGCCCGCAAATTAGCTTGCGAAAACTTTTTTTTCCAAGCTTGAATTCGCTTCATCCATCCGGTTTCCACATCAAATATACGTAAAAGATATGTTGAAATCAATTCAAAACAGGGCTCCTCGATTCATTTCCCGTTGCTAGGACTACAACTCACGCGTTAAACAAAATAAATTGGACCTGTCAGTCCACTACTATGGACTCGTCGCGACATTGCTCTCAACATTATTTCACAAGTATGTTCACAACAGGAAGCTAACATCTACATTTGTGCCTAGACATCGTCGTTTACACGTCACAAGACTGGACAATCATTTGAATTTCATGCACATGTACGGTGGGACGCAGTTGGTGGTTTGGCACGTAATGCCCCATAATTGAATTGAACGGTGGGACGCAGTCATTCAATGTATCAACTCTGCCACGTGCAGTGCAAATGGGGAACGACCTTCCAGACGCAATCCCCTACGAAACCGACCACGATAACTTCGGAAGACTTCTGCGCGTTTATTTTTTGAGACGACGTATGTAACATTCATATTTAATTTATGTTCCCATTAGTGCTTTTATATTATCATGTGCCATTACTGCCTTGTAGTAGCTGTATTCAATTCCACCTATTCTTGCTCGGTTTATGACTTTTGTACACCCTGGTTAACCTTTTTTAAACATGATCAAAACGAGAACAAGGTAGAAGCAGGAGCCAAGGTTTCGACAAGTGGACTTGACTTTTTCAAGGTGACATATGCTCTCCCTCGGCACAATATATACTTGTCGAAACGTTGCCTCCTGCTTTTAGCTTGTTCTCGTATTTCTCATCGTCTTGATTTTCCATCTCCCGCCTTCCCCGTGTCCCCCTTTTTTAAGGTCACACAGTTATTTCCCATAATTCGTTTCACTCGCTTGTCTCAACTTTCTAGATCACGGTGTGCATTTCTTTTCCATTTTGCGTATGTTAACCGCATTATTATGGTTAATTTTTTGTGTTTGCATACCCCTATGACTGTGGGTTTGAAGAATAGAGGGTTTGCTAGGCAGCAAGTGCACGTGGCAGCCAAATATTGATAGCTTCCGAGCTGCGCGTAAATACTGAGAACGGAGCATCAGGAAAATATTTGAAAACTTTATTATACGCAAAAATGAAGATATATGAGTCAAAATCCTTCTCTTAATAACTCCTAAAAAAAGATTGTTCCTATCCTGGAAGTTCTACCATGCGTTGCCAACTAACTGCTGCCGCGGCAGCCTCATTTAAATGGGGCGAAATGCGATAACACCTGTGTACCGTGCATTCGGTGTATGTTAAAGAACGCGAAGAGGTCAAAAATTCGGTGCGCTTCATAATCACATCTTGGTTTTGGGGCGTAACACCCCAGAATTTATTTTATTGCGATAGCAATTATATGGACACTTTCACCGGATTTCTGCCGTCGCCGTTGCGGTCGCCGTGAGGTTCCGTATAGATAAAATCTTCGCCGCGCACCGTATGCCCGAGCGGAAGCGTGCGGGGACGCACGCTGTCACGGAGAGCGAACGCACTCAATCTTCCACGCGCAAGCAAGGAAGCGGGAAGCGAGCGCCAGGGGGAGCGGGGGGGGGGCGCATTTCACTCTGCCAACAACCGCGCTCGTCGCTCGCTCGCACCGTCTCTTATCTCCACACGGCTCTGACCTTTATGCGCCATGCATTCGCCGCTCAGTTTCCGTTGAAGCGATAGACCGCACGTACCTTCGCCCGCGGCGACGTATATGCGCTTACTGCCAGCGTTTTGACAGTCGTTGTCTGCAGTCATTCAGTGTGATCTATTCGTGTTTGTTTGTGCGTGCTCACACCACCGTTAGTAATAGTCGGGCCACATTTTCCAACGCACGCTACACATGCAATGCTGCCCGGGTCGGCAGTGCAGCGCTACAAGTGTGTCCCTTCGCACGCGCTGCCCACGGGAAGCGCTTCTCATCAACACCACCGTTTCACACGCGCCTTCTCGTGGTCATCGAGTCTCTCTTCATGTCGGTCTACTTACGCCGCAGCACACCTGCTTACTTAATCAGCTCATGTTTACTACAATTCATATTGCTACCAAAGCCGCTCACCTTACTTCGTATGACATGGCTGTGTTGCTATCGCATTCATTGCTTCGCCCTTAGGGCGAAACTGTGACATTTTTTAGCCTACCTGTTTTCTCACCACTTCCCACCGAAAATTCTGAACTAGTTGCCTGCAAAGTTTTATTGCGATAGCAATTATATGGACACTTCAAGCGGATTTCTGCCGTCGGCGTCACCGTCGCCGTGAGGTTCCGTATAAAGTCCAAGGGCGATAAAATCGTCGCCGCACGCCAGATGTGCGAGTGAAAGCGCGCGTGGGACGCGCTATCACGGTGAGCGAACTCACGGCGGAGAGCAAATGTGCGAAAGGCCGTGGGGGTATGAAAGGGAGGGAGGGGGGGGGGGTGACGCTGTGCTGCGGCACCAAATGCGTATCTTGCAACCAGGCGCAAAGGGAACTGGCGACTCAGTCTCGCAAGTGAAAGGAGGAAAGCGGAAAGGCAGCGCGGGAGGGAGGGGGGGGCAGCTTATACTCTGCCAACAACTGTGCTTGTACTCTGCCCGGATGCGGCGGTCGCCCGCACCCTATCTTGAAAGCGATCTCCGCACGGCTATGACCTTTGTATGCGCTGTGCATTGGCCGCTCAGTTTACGTTGAAGCGATAGACCGCACGTACATTCGCTCGCTGCAGTGGCCGCGCTTGCTGCCAGTGTTTTGACAGTGGTTGTCTGCGGTCATCGAGTGTGATCGATTCACGTTTGCTTGTGCGCGCTGACACCTCGCTTGTTAATTCAGTTAGTAAGCGAACGTGTCCAAGTTTATGCAGCCGATAAAGCTACTATCCCTACTCCAAACAGCTCTCTACTAATTTGCTCTTGCAATTCATGCTTCGCCTTTCGGGCGAAACTTTGTCCATGCACCATAATACCACTGGGGCACTGCTAAATTGCGTTACCTAGGGCCGAACCTCCGATATCTTGCACGTTGAACCGTTGGCACGATGTCGCTGGCTACAATATTTTCCGGATGTAATGCCTTCGAGCTCTACGTTCTTTTGTCATTCCCGGTATTAATATCAGCACATTGGTTTAGGGCAATCATTATTTTTTGAACGGTGTTCTTTCGTTGCTGCTAGACCCTAGCATAATCTAATGGAAACATTCTCACCTTTACAATGTTTCTGGCTGCACTGTTTGCTTGAAAACCTGCAGTTCAGCAGGAGCACACAAACTACAGGAGATTGTCACGTTGTAGTGACGGGGAAGAACACAGTAGCCAAAAATTGTTTATCACTAACCTAACGCTTTATTGTGTGAACTTATGCCCCTAAAATATGGCTTTCATACATTATGAAGAAGCATTTGATTCAGTAGAGATACAGCAGTCAGAGTGGCATTGCGTAATCAAGGAGTACAGGCGGCATACGTGAATATCTTGGGAAATATCTACAAGGATTGCACAGCAACTTTGGCTCTCCACAAAGAAAGTAGAAAGATACCTATCAAGAAAGAGTCAGGCAAGAAGACACAATCTCTCCACTGCTATTCACTGCATGCTTAGAAGAAGTATTCAAGCTCTTAGACTGGGAAGGCTTAGGAGTGAGGATCAACGGCGAATATCTCAGAAACCTTCGGTTTGCAGATGACATTGTTCTATTCCGCAACAATGGGGACGAATTATAACAAATGATTGAGGACCTTAACCGAGAAAGTGTAAGAGTTGGGTTGCAGATAATTATGCTGAAGACAAACATAATGTTCAATAGCCTGGCAAGAAAACAAGAATTCAGGATCGCCAATCAGCCTCTAGAGTCTGTAAAGGAGTACGTTTATTTAGGTCAAATACTCACAGGGGACCCTGATGTTGAGAACGAAATTTGCAGAAGAATAAAAGTGGGTTGGAGTGCATACCGCATGCTTCGCCAAATCATGACTGGGAGCCTACCACTGTCGTTAAAAAGAAAAGTGTACAATCATTGCATTCTATCGGTGCTAACATATGGGGCAGAAACTTGGAGGTTAGCAAATAAGCTCGAGAACAAGTTAAGGACCGCACAAAGAGCGATGGAACGAAAAATGTTAAGCCTAACGTTAAAAGATAGGAAGAGAGCGGCGTGGGTCAGAGAGCCAACTGGGATAGCTGATATTCTAGTAGATATTAAGTGGATGAAATGGAGCGGGACAGGCCATGTAATGCGTAGTATAGATAACCGGTGGACTATTACAGTTACAGAATAGATACCAAAGAAGGGAAGCGCAGTCGAGTACGGCAGAAAACTAGGTGGAGTGATGAAGTTAGGAAATTTGTAGGCGCAAGTTGGAATCAGCCAGCGCAAGACCGGGGTAATTGGAGATCACAGGGAGAGGCCTTCGTCCTGCAGTGGACATAACTTTGGCTGATGATGATGCTCCTAAAATAAAGTTTATTTCTGGGGTTTTCCGTGCCAAAACAAAGGTTTGATTGTAAGTCATGCCGCAGTGGGAGAGTGTGCAATAATTTTGAACACAGGGGAATTTTAACATGCCCCAATGCTGTGGGCATGGGAGTTTTGGCATTTCGCACCCCATCGAAATGCAACCGCCACGGCTGGGACCTGATCCCGCGATCTAGTGCTTTGCATGCAGCGCAACATCACAACCGATAAGCCACCGTGGTGGGTGCCTAAAATCAAGTGACACTCGCAACACAACGATAGCGGCAAACAAAGTCGGCGATCGCCGAAAATCCGATCTGCGGGTAAAGCGCTCCGGCTTTTATACATGACTCGTCGAAGATTCCAGCGTAATCGCGGGTGCTTGATAAAACTAGCCAAGGCTGTTCAACTAGAGCGAGTAAAGAAATGGAAGTATGCCTGGGTTTCGGACGACAGAGTACTTACGCAGAAAACAAAGAAATCAAGGGTGTCCTGTCTTTCCTGCACGGGGCACGAAAGTTTTTTTTTTTTTTCATAATGAAATAAAATAAACGCATCAACCATATTAGTAAGCGCTTTATTGTGCGGCTGTGAGGTGCGGAATAGTGTTGCGACCACGAAACTAACAAAAGATGCTCCCATGAACTGCGATCACTGGCCGGAAATCAGGTTGAACTACCTGGTGGTAATTAAAATTACAGAAACATATCCTCTTGTTTCAATTTGGTGTGCTCCTGCATACTCTGTGTGAAAGCTATCCTAGGACTCGACCTCGAGCGATCATTCGGCAACCTGTCGCACGAATACATTCTCAATACCATCTCCACCCTCAACCTGGGCCCTAGATCACACGCATATGTCAGCTCATTCCAAGCCGACAGGGCACCAACGCTTAAGGTTAGCGGACTAACGTCGCAGCTGCTAACGCTAGGCAACAAGGGGACAATACAGGGGTCCGTTATCTCTCCTACACTCTTCAACCTAGCTCTAATAGGCTTAGGCAGGAAGCTCAGCGTCATCGAAGGCATCAGGTAAACAATATATGCTGACGATGTCACTATATGGTGTAACGGAGGCAGCGACGGCCACATTGAATCGACATTACAATGTACTCTTTATACGATCGAGGATTTCCTAGAGCCCACGGGACTTAAATGCTCCCCTACGAAGTCAGAGCTTCTCCTTTACACACCAATTGGACCTGGACCTAAACCAAAGGGCTGGGTCTACGCCAAAGACCAGGACATCAAACTTCACACTAAAAGCGGAGGAATGATTACCATAGTATAGAGTTAATCAAAATTCTTGGCATGAAAATTGAGGCCAATGGCACCAATACCAAGGTGATGAAGAAGCTTATCATCAAGATAGACAACGCCATGAGGCTAATCAAAAGAGTCGCCAATAGATAACAAGGTCTCAAAGAGGACAATTTACTCAGGCTCTTACATGCATTCGCCTTATGCGACTTCACATATGTGGCGGCGATGCACAAATGGAAACCCTGTGAGAAAGCAAAGCTAAATATCCAACTTAGAGAGATCACCAAGCAGGCACTGGGTGTCCCGAGTAGCACGAGCACGGAACGCCTAATGCAGCTTGGCACACATAACACACTCGAGGAGATCGCAGAGGCACAGGAAAGAGCTCAGTTGGCTAGACTGGCGGGTACCAGGTCGGGTCGTGCCCTGCTCCAGGAGTTGGGCTTCGACGAACCTAAAATCAACTCACTAAACACAGACATACCGTTAGACACGCGTAAACGCTTCGAAGTCAAACCGCTACCTCGCAATATGAATCTGGAACATAACACAGAAAGGCGACTATACCAGGGCGCTAGTCTTCTCCGCAAAATTCATAAAGAAAAGCAGAGCGCTTGTTTTGTCGATGCAAGACATACAGACAGAAAAGCTTTCACGGTAGCTCTCGTGGACAACACGGGCAAGACCTTCAACTCAGCCACGGTTACCACAAACAGCCAAGAGATTGCCGAGCAGACAGCAATCGCCCTGGCGTTAACGGATACCCGGAGGCCATACATATACAGTGATTCTCGTAGTGCAGTCAGAGCCTTTCAGAAAGGTGTAATCTCGCAGCAAGCCTTACATATCATACAAAAGAGCAAAATCCACTTCCATTCAATCTGCTGGTTCCCTGCACACCTGTGAAACATCGAGAAGGCCCCCCTGAATCTCAACCAGATGGCCCATAAGAGTGTGCGAGAACTAACCCTCCGCAGCGCCGCCCTCACGGGTCCTGACCATTTCCGAGAGAACAGGGACGCCCCACTCACATATAACGAGCTCACTAAACACTTCTACTTCAGCCGAAGGGAATTTGCCACACCACATCCCACACTCAAGAGACCACAAGCACTCGCTTTGAGACTACTTCAAACCAATACATACCCCACACCCAAACGCCTACACTACTACATGGCGGAACGATTCCCCTATACACAGTGCGCGAACTGTAATGAAACACTTGACCTCAAACATACGCTCTGGCCATGCGACCGAACTACCAATGCCGATTGCACTCAAGACCTGGCCAGGTTCCAGGCTGCCATTCGCAGTCCGGATCTGGTTGAACAACTTTGGGCAGTCCAGCAAGCCCACGACCGGCCGCGAAGCTCCGTGTTCCGGTCCCGACGTGGGATTAGCCCTTCAATGGGTCACCCCATAGCCTTGCAGAACCAAATAAAGTTTTCCATCCATCTATCCATCCATCCATCCATCCATCCATCCATCCATCCATCCATCCATCTGTGTGCATACTTGTTCGCTGGCGTGGCTGGGTCTGTGGCCGGTGTCATCGGGGACCCTGTAGATGTCCTTCGTGCCGACCTTGCGAACAACATGCTGGGGCAGCGTGCAACTGAAGCAGCTTTTGTCATTTCCATGGAAACCAGCCAGCACAGTAAGTATGGCATTTGTTATCTCAGAAGACACCCTGTTTTTTTACCTTAGATTTATTTACATTGGGTTAGCTAAAAAAACACATTCAACATCCACGTTGGGCCATGGCAGCACCAGTACTGATAACACGAAAATAGCCAACAGCTTTTTTGATGTATTTAACCAAAGCCTTATCACAAGGCTAAATCCCCTAAAGCGTGTCTGAGAAAATGACGAATACTGAAACTACTAGAGCTATAGTTCAGTGGAAGCAACGAGACAAAGAGGAAGAAATGCGAAGCACACTGTTTGTGGATGATTGAATTGAATTTATTTGAATCGTGGATGATGTGTATCTGCGGATGATGTGGATGATCTTATTTCCCTCTTACTTCAAAAGGGGCGTGGATAACGTGCACGTTTGCGACACGTGAAGTGCGAATCGTTGTCAAAAAGTCATAGTTCTTGTACCTCCAGAAAGGAAGCCAACACTACAGAAAAACCGCCAAAATCCTGCCACCCACAAGCGAGCAAATTTTCCTGCTGGGCAGCGCAAATGTTTGCTACATTCAGCGAGGAAACCACTAAATTAGCAGTCCCGCTCAAGATAAATCCTACATATCCTCTAAAGATTGCTAGAGGTTCCGGTATTTTTCACGGAAATACCTACTGTGTGCATCAATAATGTGTGTCCGCATGTTTATGTCGAATACAGCGGACGTACGTGCTCTATGTCGTTGAGGTACTTAGGAAGGATCAGGTTATTTCCACGGCACGCACAGCAGTAAGGGCCTATTCATTTGGGGAAAGATATCTGCGGCTCACATATGGTTAAATTTTGCAGTATAGTACATTGCAAGTTTACCGCTATGCGCGATCGAAATACCGGATGCACCAGGTACGATCCGTGAGAATGAAACCAGCCTTGACATTGCTTAGGGTGAACCAGTGCTCAGTCACAGCATTTGCTGTCCAAAGACGATTGTCGTGCGGCGGATTTCCACCATTAACTGGCTACTATACCTCTCTTGTTTGGGAGTATATTATCTCTCGGCGAAATGCAGAAATTCGTGCACTTTTCCTGGAGAGAACTCACAAATTAAGGGTTTACGAGAGTGATAAGAAGAATAGGGCCCGTATTATGTAAGGATTCTTGTCCCGTTCTGGTCATTTTCTAAAATACGCCCTGGTATGTTACCAATGTCAGCTGTATCAGAGACACGGTGTTGCGTAAGAAAATGAGGAAAGGCAAAATAAAATTTTAATGAATCCGCTTAATACGAGTCCGGTAGGGTACATTCCCAAGCTTACGTCTGATCTAACTCCTTGAGTTTTTGAAGAACATATTGAAGTGTTTCAGGAAGCCATAACGGGGAATAAGCAAGCAATAAAGACAGTTACGCTACATTAATTGAACCGTCATTGTCATGCTTGGGGTGTCGTGCCACAGACGTTAGTTATCAGTCCGTAATTTTCAGAAAGCAAACAGTTTAAGTAGGAACAAAATGTATTCGTAATTGAAGTCAGCTTGTATCAAAAAAGTTCTAAATATCCGAGAAGTCCACGAAGTCTGCAGCACCACGTTATAAAAAAAATTGTTACCACCATTTAGACATGACACCACTTCAAAAGGAGATCGATCCATCCATTATAACAAAGAAATTATCTATTTCAATCGACCGATCTCTGAAGAAAAATGGAGGATGCTAATCGGACGCCACCGGAATGATTTATTGTTCGCATCGATTACGCGTTATTATGCCATAAGGCGCTTGGCGACAACGGGCATTCATTTCAGGTTCACGTTCCCCTATGCTCGCCCGTCAAAGGAAAGAAAAAAAGAAAATGACTGCATTTTAGCATTTTCCACTCGTATGACCGGTATTCTGACGATCATCGGAGGCTCTGGACTGCCTTTCCGACAGCACACCTCGCGACCTATCATTGTTTCAGGGTGGGGCTTCATTATTTTCCGGCACGCGTATCTCTTTGGCTCCGGTTCGAAGGTCCGGTATACAGCGCACTGGTGAGGTGGCGCTTGCCTCCTCTCCAGTAGCATTTCTGTTTCTCGCTGTTCATAAAATTAGGGCACGAGAGACGGCCTATATAAGGAGTTCCGATACTTACAAGCATCAGCAGTTGGCTCAACAGCAGCTCTGAAGTTAAAATGGTAAGCTTTTAAGAAAGCTATTGATTCTTAGTAATCAATCATCAGCATCTCTTATACTAAATTGCACTTGGCTTTGCAATAACTTTGTGGATTCGTATTGTACCAGAGTATGAAGCACAAACTCATGATTGGTTAACACGTAAAGGCGGGAGCCTCACTACACTGGTTTAGAAGGGCGCCTTGCACATTTCTGGTAAAATGACGGTACTTTACATATATGATTGTGAGGTAGTCTATGTGAGAGAGACAAATGGATACGGATAAAATGCGCAGGCTATCCATTTCATCGAGGCAAGGGAAAGTTAACGCTGAAAGCAATAAGCCAAGGGGACTTTACAAGCCGAGTCCTTGTTAACAAAATTAAATGCTTGTATTTTCTCATATTATAAATTTGGGCAGAGTAAGAAACACGTACGCTGGCATACGACAACAAGAAAGAAAGGTTCGCGATGTAGCGAAATTAGGACAATCCGGATATTCATGCCAACAGCTTTTCTTAATTTGGTGCTCACTGTCCTTTCAACGCCGCAATCAAGCGTTTTTCTACACCTTAAAAGTTTTTGTGAGCAAACATCCAAATTGACTTAGTATAGAATCTTGCACCTTGATCTAATTTTTTATTTTCATGTAGATCCGCGCCTGCATCGTCCTCGCCCTGGCCACCAGCGCCTTCGCTGGTTTCGTCGGCACTGCCGGATACAGCGTCGGCCTGGCTGCCGCCCCAGCCGTCGCCACCGTTGCCCACGCTGCCCCAGTTGCCACCTATGCCGCTGCTCCAGTTGTTGCCGCTGCCCCAGCTGTCGCCACTGTGGCCCACGCCCCAGTCGCTACCTATGCCGCTGCTCCAGTCGTTGCCGCTGCTCCAGCTGTGACCAGGGTTGCCACCACTTACGCCGCTGCCCCAGCTTTCGCCACTGTCGCCCACGCCCCAGTCGCCACCGCTGTTGCTGCCCCAGCCGTTGCCTCCTACGCCGTTGCTCCAGCTGTGACCCGTGTCGCCACCGTTGCCCACGCTGCCCCAGTCGCCACCTACGCCGCTGCCCCAGCTGTCGCTACTGTGGCCCACGCCCCAGTCGCCACCGCTGTTGCCGCCCCAGTCGCCACCTATGCCGCTGCCCCAGCCGTCGCTGCTGTCCACGCTGCCCCAGCTGTTGCCACCACCACCGTCCACCACGCCCCAGCTGTCGCCACCGTTGCCCACGCTGCCCCAGTTGTCGCTGCCTACCACGCCGCTCCAGCCTACGGCTACGGCATCGGCACCCTCGGTTACGGCGTTGGCCACTACGGCTACGGCCACGGACTCCTCGGCTATGGCCTGAACTACGGCTACGGCCTTGGCTCGCCCTTCGACTACACCACCCTCCTCCGCAGGAAGAAGTGTGAGTTCCGGAAACACTTCCAGCCGGTCAAATATTTTGCTGCACATTCGCACTCTTATTTTTCAAACTTCCCCCATCCATGCACTACTATACGTGTATACTAGAGCAAAAAGAAAAAAAAAGAAAAAAGAGAAAAAATAACATTATTCACCCAAATAAGTTTGTATGTTTAATTGGGCATCCAGGATAAGAGCTAGATCAAAAATCGTAAGAGTGTCCAAATTCAGAATAACTTTATTTCCGGAATGTTTAACATATGTCCGAATTTTTTAGGTATCGATAGTTAAAACAACAGTCAGTGCAGCTCTTTTCCAGGAAGTTAGCTGAGTTCTACTGTTGCTAGGTGATTCAATGTTATTGCAGCCACTGTTTTGCTTTCTCGTTTTGTTGTTTGTGCGAACAACAAAATGCACAACGGACATCGCCTTGTCTTCATAGAATGCTTATTTCTTTTTCTTTCAGAAATCTCTGGCGTACCCGTAACATCGACAGTTGCTTTCACCGACCAAAATACGTTTACCTATCGCTTCTACAGCGTAGTTCGAAGAAACTATTGGCTGAAATAAAATTAAACTATTTTCCCATTTCATTGGCAATGGTGTTTTACCTTACAATATCTTGAACTTACTAAACAAGAAAGATATTTGAACTCTCGGAGAACGGTCTCGGAAGTTAGACCCATGAAGGAAATTGTGCGACAGATTGGACAAACGTTTGGCAAATGACAAAAAAAGGCTCACGGCGAGGCCCCGGTTCATGTAATATTTAAGCAGCAGGGCGTTCCCATCTGCCCCCTTGCAGTATTGACTACGGATTTACACACAGTGTCATTTTTTGCCACTCACTTGCTACGTTTTCCGCGTTGTTCTCTTAAATGGGGTTGCTTTACCAACTTGATTGTAACCAAAGCTCAGATAAGCTAGAGGTTATGGGTTATGAAAGGTCATTCTAGGTGGTGTTTGTATACTTGCATGATATATGATATGCCGTCCCCACTTCAAGAGAAAGTCTCCCCCTTCTTATCTTACCTACGTGTGATTTTTGTTTCGCTGCTGGACATGCTCCACGTAGCCTCCTTGCTTTTGTATTAGCATCTAATTTGAAGTGTTAGTTGGATGTATTGAAGCGTCAGTTGGCTAGCTGTATTGTCAAGAAAGGACAGCTTACGAAAAATAAAAGGGAACGAACTTGAATGTGTGGGATTTTTTTAGTCAGTAACCGAGATGAGCCTGAAGGCTAATTTATTCAGCTAGAACAATCGCAGAGCTTAACTTTAGGTTGTATTTGTTTTATTGTGTGCGTTCATTCAAATTGTGATAAAACTCACATTTACGAGCACAAGGAACAAACGGGCCGAGCGGAGTCAACAGCATTGGACACATATAGAAGAGCAACCCTTGCATTCTGTAGTTGCCGATGTAACTTTTGGTGCATAGGCATAATTTCACACACGTAGCAGGCAGTAATCGCCGCTAATACTTCTTCCAACGTACTACCGACCAAAGATGTTTACGGAACCACGGGATCTCAGGAAACGCTAAATATCCGAGCAGCCTTCAAAAGCAACCAGTAAAACCGTACATCACAATGTTGTCCGCATATACCAGCAGAGGCTGGAAATGGGAATAGCAGGCTGCGTTTTGAGGCTGCGGAGATATTTAGCTTTCTGTCAGATCCCTTGGTCCGTAAACTTTTTTGGTCGAAAGTACATACTTGGCGCACATGCTTTCTCGAGTGCGCGGCTAACGTTCGCGCGTCGAATGCACTCACCGTATTATAGCTCTCGTTTTTGGGATAAACAAGAATCCAGATATCAAACATCCTAAAGCGGGCCTTAATTACGCTATCACACCCATGGTGATAGAAAGTGCTTGATTATTTTCAGAAAACTGCCTTCAAAGAATTGCTCTATACGAAAAAGAGCATTCATCGTCATTATAGTGTGGCTGCATCTCTTTCTTTTCATTTCAATGAAGAAAAAGAAAGAGAACGTTGCTTTCTGGAGTCTGATAAGGAAGGCACTGCGTGTCTAGGTAAAATTTCATTTTTGTTACTGTGATATCACACACTTTGTCTGTCGGAGGCATACGATATCTGTCGTTGGTAACTATTAAATGGCTTTAGAATAGAGCTGCCTTTAATTAGATAACTTTTTTTGTAGGTAAAGGGAGAGAGAAAGTAATAATTTCCGCCAATTAGACAGTTGCAGTATATCATAAAGGGACGCGGTTTGTTTACTCTTAAAAACAACTTTTGTGGCAACGAAATTATCGAGGTATAAGCGTTTTCCTTTCTTTCTTTTTTTTTTCGAGTGAGCGTGCGCTTTTGGAAGTTGAGAACTTCTAGCTCTTTTGCTGTACTTCCAGATCATCCATATTTTGTGGCTTGGTGCGATTCTAGTCGGCCAATAAGAACGATTTGGCCGGAGACGTTTAAGCCTCCTAGGTAATTGTTGTATAATTACTGTATTGATTTGCTGGTGGCCCCGTAATTGAACCTAGTAACGGGAGATTTTTCAGAAAAGTATAAAGTGGCCTTTTTTTAGCTGAAAAACGTTTTGTGCCGGCATTCAACTGCCAGACGGACAGCACTTTATTTCTTGCGTGGACATTCACGGTCATGCGGTTTCCTAACGATTTTTTTAGTTAGCCTCGTTGCGTACATATAAAAAATCAAATAATACACATGTTCCTCTTGGCATTTTTCATATCCAAGTATCTACTGTTGAGTCAATGAACTCAGAACCTAATTCCTAGTGTCTTACAATGGACTGAGTGTTTCCAAAAGGCTGGTGATTATTCATTATCAATATGTTACAAGCCGCTATCAGCAGAAGCATGAAAGTGAAATTATTGGACATACAGGCCCTCCTGTTGTGGCCATATTTTTGGAACGATTAATAATACAAATTTTAAAAATGTCACGCACGCAGGAATTGAAACCGGCAATAAAGGCGAACTACGAGTTCATACTGTATGTAGAAATTAGCAAGCATAAAGTGTGAAGCCGAAAAAGTTCTTTATATTGCTACGAGAGAGACATTCTGCCAGGGGCAGACGACAAAGAAGACGGTTCTGTCTGGTGCTGGTGGCTGTCCACCATCTTGGCTACTGTGTCTGTGTAGTGTAAATACAGTGTAAATAGTCCCGCCTCGTGTCGTTTTACGTAACATCTTTGTGGTGGAAGTGCTGGGTAGTTCCCTGTTTGCATCACGGAGCTCCGCAACGGCCGCTTCATCACGCTTCCGACCATGTCAGTCGGTGCAGGCACAACGTCTTCACCCGCTGCCCCTCCCGTGGCTCCCACCTACATCGTTCTGCCTCCTGCTCGTGATCCAGGCGTCTTTTCCGGCCAGGATGGGGTTGACGTCGACAAATGGCTCAACCTTTACTAACGGATCAGCGCCAGCTACAGGTGGGGCCCGACCCTTATGCTCGCCAACGTGCTTTTTTACCTCGATGGCACACCACGGGTGTGGTTCGAGACGCACGAGGCGGACATTACGAGCTCGGACTCTTTCAAAGAGAAGATACGTGACCTTTTCGGTGACAGCACTGGCCGGCAGCATGCTGCGCGGAATGAACCTGCGACTCGTGCACAGACATCCTCCGAGTCATACGTCTCTTACATCCAGGACGTTATCGCTCTTTGCCGCCAGGTTGACGAGCACATGCCTGAGTCCGAGAGGGTTTCTCATGTGCTCAAAGGTATCGCCGACGATGCCTTTAACCTGCTCGTGTATACCAACGTTGATACCGTCGACACAATCATCAAATAGTGTCGGCGGTTTGAACATGCCAAGAGCCGCCGTATAACCCAGAGATTCACCCGGCTGCCCAATACGGCTGCAAGTTCATCGTGTGATGCCGTTCGCCTGCAGCCCACCTGTGACCACGTTACACGTATTGTTCGTCGCGAGATTGATGCTGCCTGTCCTGCACCTATTACACCACCCGTGTTTACATCCCACGCCAGTGACCCAACGCAGCCATCAGTATCCCTCATTGAAGCTGTAGTAAGGCAGGAGTTTGCCAATCTCGGCCTTCCATCGGCGTGCCCATTGACTCGTCCTGACGCTCAGCCTTATTCCTCTGGACCTGCTCGACGATCCTACACTTCTCCTGTCTCCTTCCGCAATCCTGCGGAATGGAGAACGCCCGACGATCAGCCCATCTGCTTCTACTGTCATCAGGCCGGGCACATTGCTCGTTATTGCCGTCGCCGTTGGACCTACGTATCTCGCCAGACCTCCATGCACTCTACTCCTTTTAGACGTCCAGCCGCCGGTTCCCCCTACTTACTACTCGTCGTCCTCCCGCGAGCCTCTTCCCTCTGACGCCACTGCTCCTGTTGGCCGCTTCTCCCGCTCCCCGTCACCGCAACGCCGCCAATCCCGCTCTCCGCAGCCTCGCCGCTTTTCCTCGCCGTCCTTCTCTGCACGCTCGCCGCCGGAAAACTAGACAGTGCAGCTTATGGAGGTGAAGCTGCAATGCCGTCGTCCCCTGCAAATCCTCTGCTGACTCTCCCCACTCACCTTAGCCTTCTAGAAGTCAAAGTCGACAATGTTCCTGTGACCGCCCTCATCGACACTGGTGCACACTTGTCTATTATGAGCGCCCCTTTACGCCGCCGCCTGCAGAAGATTATGACGCCGTCTACGACACAGACAATACGTGTTGCCGATGGTGGTGCTGTTCAAGTGATCGGAATGTGCACCGCCCGTGTTAGCATTGCCGGTCGTCACACTGTCGTACTTTTTGCCGTCCTTGCTCACTGCCCCCATGACCTTATCCTTGGCCTTGACTTTCTTTCGGCACACTCGGCCTTAATTGATTGTTCTTCTGAAACACTCTGTCTCGATCTTCCTCTTGTATCAGATGCCTGCGAAACGCCCGTCAGCCGGTTAAGCCCCACCGCTGTTGTTCGCCTACCGCCTCGAGCCATCACGTACGTGTGTTTGTCATCGACCCCACCCGTTCCGGACGGCGACTATATCGTCACTCCGATTACTGACGTACGCCTGACGCGCAATGTTACTTTGCCACATACCATTGCGACATTAGCTGATAACTGTGTGTTCCTCCCGCTACTAAACTTTGGTCTGACCCCCGAAGTGTTGCCCCACAAGATGTCGCTTGCCCACCTCACCGCTATAACAGACCATGATGTCAAGGTTGTTGCCATAACTGCTCCTGAAGAAGCTCAAGTTTCCCGGTCACCAATTTCTGACGACAGCATTTTTCGCAAAATGATTGGATCAGACCTTTCGCCTGACCAGGCCGACGCTCTCTGCCGGGTTTTGGCCTCATACAGCGACATTTTCGATATTCGTGATCGGCCCCTGGGTCAGACTAAGATTTTCACCCACAGAATCAACACTGGTGACTCTTTGCCCGTTCACCGTCGACCTTACCGTGTGTCCGCATGAGAGTGCGATGTTATTCAAAAAGAAGTGGCGAAAATGCTTGCGAAGGACATCATCGAACCATCATCTAGTCCTTGGGCCTCCCCCGTCGTATTAGTAAGGAAGAAAGACGGCTCCTGGCGTTTCTGCATTGATTATCGGCATCTCAACAAAATCACCAAGAAGGACGTGTACCCTCTTATAAGTATCGACGACGCCCTCGACTGCCTCCATGGTGCCACCTTCTCTTCATCCCTGGACCTTCGATCTGGCTACTGGCAAATCGCTGTAGACGACCTGGATCGCGAGAAGACCGCCTTCGTGACCCCTGACGGCCTTTACCAATTCAAGGTCATGCCTTTCGGTCTCTGCAACGCACCAGCCACCTTTGAGAGAATGATGGACACACTTCTTCAAGGATTTAAATGGTTGACGTGTTTATGTTACCTGGACGACGTGATAACTTTCTCTCCCACTTTCGCAACACACCTTGAGGGGCTTTCGACCATTCTAGCAATTTTCCGACGATCTGGCCTCCAGCTCAATTCCTCGAAGTGCCACTTCGCTCTTCGTCAAATTACTGTGCTGGGCAACCTCGTTGACGCTTCCGGTGTCTGACCAGACCCAGCGAAGGTACGCGCCGTCACGAATTTCCCCGTTCCACGGTCTGTCCATGACGTTCGTAGTTTCGTGGGGCTGTGCTCCTACTTTCGCCGTTTTGTGAAAAACTTTGCGGCGCTCGCACGTCCACTCACTGACCTTCTCAAGCAAGACGTCCCGTTTTGTTGGGGTGCCTCTACAAGCTAACGCCTTCTCTGAGCTCGTCGCCGCCCTAACGACTCCACCTATACTTGCCCATTTTGACCCAGCTGCTCCCGCAGAAGTGCGCACAGACGCTAGTGGTCACGGCATCGGTGCAGTTTTAGCCCAAAATCAACGCGGCATTGATCGCGTTATTGCGTACGCAAGTCGTCTCCTTTCGAAATCTGAACGCAATTACTCGATTACGGAACGGGAATGTCTTGCCCTTGTCTGGGCGGTTTCGAAATTCAGTCCTTACTTGTATGGCCGCCCTTTTCGTGTTGTCAGAGATCATCACGCTCTCTGTTGGCTTTCCTCACTGAAGGACCCTACTGGACGACTTGGTCGTTGGGCGCTGCGCCTTCAGGAGTACTCTTACTCAGTTATCTACAAGTCTGGCCGCCTCCATCTGGACGCGGACTGCTTGTCCCGCTACCCTGTTGACCAACCAGACGGATGGGAAATCGAACCTAGCCCCGGCGTTATGTCCATGTCCCAGTTTCTCCAGATTGGTGACGAGCAACGCCGTGATGCTTCTTTGCGATCGCTCATTGACCGGCTGGAATCGGCCCCTAAGACGCCTCACTGCGCATGTTCGTCCTCGTGAATGGCACACTTTACCGTCGTAACGTCCAGTCCGATGGCCTTGAGCTGCTTCTCGTTGTGCCTAAACATCTGCGCTCAACGGTCCTGCATGAGTTTCACGACGAACCAACTGCTGGTCACCTTGGAGTATCCCGCACGTACGACCGTATCCGGCGCCGCTTCTTTTGGCACGGTCTCGCCCGGTCTGTTCGACGTTATGTGACCTCCTGCGATAAATGCCAACGTCGGAAACGTCCTGCTGCACCCCCTGCTGGTCTACTTCAACCACTCTCCATCCCGACCGAAGCATTCTTCCGTGTTGGCTTAGACCTTCTCGGTCCTTTTCCCGAGTCCAGATCCGGCAACAAGTGGGTCGCCGTTGCTATCGATTATGCGACCAGGTATGCAATCTCTCGAGCGCTCCCCACCAGCACTGTTACTGACGTTGCCGATTTTTTGCTCCACGATGTTATTCTACACCATGGCGCCCCTAGCCAATTGCTCACAGATCGAGGCCGTGCATTTTTATCCCGAGTAATCGACGATCTTTTGCGCTCCTCCTCAAAGCAGCACAAGTTGACCACCGCCTACCATCCTCCAACAAATGGCCTCACTGAGCTCCTAAATCGCACCCTCACGGACATGCTCTCAATGTATGTTTCCTCCGACCACCGTGACTGGGACCTGGCGCTGCCTTACGTGACCTTCGCCTATAGCTCATCGCGTCACGATACCGACGGTTATTCACCCTTTTATATGCTCTTTGGCCTTGAACCGTCGTTACCAATGGACACCCTACTTCCGGCTGCTGCCGCGCCGCCTAGCGAGTATGCACGTAATGCCATCGCTCATGCCGATCATGCGCCTCAGATCGCCCGCTCTAGGCTGTCGGCCTCGCAAGCGACCCAAAAGCGCCTCTATGACAGCCGGCATCACGACGTTCGCTTCTCACCCGGTGCCTTAGTTCTTCTGTGGTGTCCATTCCGTCGTGTGGGCCTATCCGAGAAGTTGTTATCTCGGTACACGGGTCCTTACCGAATCGTCCGCCACGTCACGGACGTCACCTGTGAGATTGTTCCCGTCTCTCCGACTTTGCCGCCTGCGATCGCTCCCAGTGACATAGTTCACGTCAGCAGACTGAAAGCATACCACCCTCCTTCTGACGACAATGTTTGAAGTGCGCCGAGACGGCGCTTCTACCGCCGGGGGTAATGCTACGAGAGACACATTATGCCAGGGGCAGACGACAAAGAAGACGGTTCTGTCTGGTGCTGGTGGCTGTCCACCATCTTGGCTACGGTGTATGTGTAGTGTAAATACAGTGTAAATAGTCCCGCCTAGTGTCGTTTTACGTAACAATATAAAGCGTTGCTCATATATAGGGTCGCTATTTTGATCCATATGATAAGGAGATTTACTGACGGCAAGCGGCAGGCGAAAAACCAGTTCAGTCGCCAGAGAGCAACGGTCTCGGCGCCCAGAGCTCGTGATCTGCGCTCGCGCCCTACATCTATGAGAGGGCCCCACTACTGCTTGCTCCCTGTTCATCTTCTTCACTACAATAACCCCGGCGGCGAAGGGGAGCCATCCTGGCGACTCAAGGGGACGCAAGGATGAGAGGGTCGTGATGCGGCTTGAGGCGGCTGACGTGGACCGTGTCGCGACCGAGACGGCACTTGTCCGAGGAGGGGTTGACCGGCTCAATGGCATAAGTGACGGGAGACCTGCGCTCGATGACGCGGTATGGCCCGTGGTACTTGGCAGCAAACTTGGGGTGAGGCCAGGAGAGTTGAAAGGTATGCGGAGCCAGACGAGGGATCCAACGGCAAAACTCAGCACATGCTCATCGGTGTCGCGGCGATCTTTCTGGAGAGCTTGGCTGTCGGACGTGAACGAGCGGGCCAGCTGACGACACTCCTCGGCATGCTGGGCGACGTCAGAAATTGCACTGAATTCGGAGGCGTCCGGGTGGTAGGGTAAAATTGTGTCAAGCGTGGAGGATGGTTCACGGCCATATAAAAGAAAGAATGGTGAAAAGCCCGTCGTAGACTGTGTCGCGGTGTTATACGCATAAGTCACGAAGGGGAGAATCGACGTCCCAATTGGAATGATCAGAATCAATGTACATCGACAGCATGTCACCGAGCGTGCGGTTGAAACGTTCCGTGAGCCCATTCGTTTGAGGATGGTAGGCAGTTGATGTGCGATGAAGAATACGACAAGAGCGGAGCAGCTCTTGTATCACGTTGGACAAAAACACACGGGCCTCTGTCGCTCAGCAGTTCCCGTGGGGCTCCATGACGGAGTATGAAATGGCGCAATATGAAGGAAGCGACGTCACGAGCACCAGCCGCAGGGAGTGGAGCGGTTTCTGCGTATCGCGTCAGATGGTCCACTGCGACAATTATCCAGCGATTGCCAGCAACAGAGCACGGAAGCGGTCCATAAAGGTCCATTCCAATGCGTTCAAAAGGGCGGGCAGGACATGGTAATGGCTGCAGCTGACCGGGTGTATGGTTAAACGTCTTTCGTTGTTGACATGCGGAACAAGACCGTATATATTTACGGACAAATGTGTACATCCCACGCCAGTAGTATATCATTGGCGGAGCCGTTGATACGTTTTCAGCCCGCCAGCATGGGTATGTTGCGGATCAGCATGGAAGTATGCACACACATCGGCTCGCAAGTGCTTGGGTATGACCAGCAGCCATTTACGTCCGTCCTCCAGGTAGTTGCGGCGGTACAAAAGTGAATCGCGTATCGCGAAATGCTTGGCTTGTCGACGAAGGGCACGGGGTTGGCTAGCGGGTGAAGAGGCGCAGAGAAATTTCAAGAGGGACGCGATCCATGGGTCCTTGCGCTGTTCTGAAGGCATGTCGGTGATGGTCAGAGCGTCCAGGGAAAAGTCTACCGCTGAAGGAGGCCCTGCTTCGGATTTGACGGGTGAACGAGAGAGCGCATCCGCGTCAGAATGCTTGCGCCCGGATCGGTAAACGACGCGAATGTCGAATTCTTGAATATGAAGAGCCCATCGACCGAGACGACCAGAGGGATCTTTGAGGGAAGCCAGCCAGCAGAGGGCATGATGGTCGGTTACAACGTCGAAAGGCCTGCCGTACAAATAGGGGCGGAATTTTCCTAACGCCCATACAATCGCGAGGCACTCTTTTTCGGTGACCGAATAATTCGCTTCCGCCTTGGTGAGGGCGCGGCTTGCATAGGCCACAACATACTCAGGGAAGCCGGGCTTGCGTTGCGCGAGAACTGCACCAAGACCGATACCACTGGCGTCAGTATGTATTTCGGTTAGGCGCAGCAGGGTCATAATGGCGTAGCACGGGGGGCGGAAGTAAGTAGGCGGCGCAGTGTCGCAAATGCGTCGTCGCAGGCCGGTGTCCAGTGGGAAAGGTCGCTGGGGCCGGCGAGGAGCTTCGTAAGCGGTGCGATGATGGAGGCGAAATTTCGGACGAAGCGACGAAAATAGGAGGCCAAGCCGACAAAGCTTCGAAGTTCTTTGAGGGTAGAAGGCTTCGGAAACTCGGCAACAGCACGTAGTTTTTCTGGGTCAGGGAGAATGCCATCTTTGGAGACGACGTGGCCGAGGATGGTTAGCCGGCGAGCCCCAAAGTGACATTTCTTCAGGTTGAGTTGAAGGCGTGAGTTTGTAAGGCAGCGGAGAATTGTGCGTAAACGAGAGAGATGTGTAGCGAAATCGGGAGAGAACACGACGACGTCATCCAGATAGCACAGACATATCTTCCATTTCAGACCACGTAAAATGCCGTCCATCATCCGTTCGAATGTGGCGGGGGCATTACAAAGTCCGAAAGGCATCACGGTAAATTCATACAGGTCATCCAGTGTGACGAACGCCGTCTTCGGACGATCACACGCCGCCATAGGGACCTGCCAATATCCCAATCGCAAGTCGAGGGAAGAAAAAAATTCGGCACCTTGAAGGCAATCGAGGGCGTCGTCTATTCGAGGAAGAGGATAGACGTCTTTGCGAGTAATCTTGTTGAGGCGTCGGTAGTCCACACAGAACCTAATAGAGCCATCTTTCTTTTTGACCAGTACAACAGGAGAGGACCAGGGGCTGCAAGAAGGCGTAATGACTCCGCGCTCAAGCATGCCATCAACCTGCTCCGTAATGACACGACGTTCCGCAGGTGACACACGGTAGGGGCGCTGTCGCAAAGGAGCATGAGGCCCAGTGTCAATCGTGTGAACAACGGCATTAGTTCGGCCTAGTGACGCTTGCGGTAAGTCAAACGAAGTGCGGAACTCGTGTAGAAGGGCAAGAAGCTGCGTCCGTGCAGCCGGATCGAGGTCGCTGTCGATGGAACGGTGAAAAGATTCCGATCCGAGAGCACGGCGTCGGACGCAAGGTGAGGGGTCAGGGCGTTCAGCGGATGCTGAGTCTCAGGCACAGAGGGGTCAAGGGGTACGATAACAGCAGCGTCTACAGGCTGAACGTGGCCAAGCGTTTCATTTCAGTACAAAGTCAGAGGGCCTGAATTGGGGTTGCAAACAAGTAGTCCGGTATTGTCCTGATGAAGCGCGAGGATGGCAAAAGGCAGTGACGTATTGTGGCGGCGACAAAACAAGTCAGATGGCGTGAACAGAACGGTGGCGTCGGAAAGGGCGGCACAAGAAACGGGAACAATGACGGCACTCTGAGGTGGCAGGTCAATATCGGCGGTGACGACAAGCTTTCTATCCCCAGGACCGGCCACATGGGTGGAAGGCGTCTCGGGAAACACAGCGAACTCTACCTGAGCACGAGCGCAGTCGATAACAGCGTGGTTACGGGACAAAAAATCCCACCCGAGGATCAGGTCATGGGAACACGAGGCCAGCACAAGGAACTCAACGCTGTAGATCACGTCTTGTATGAGCACCCTGGCCGTACATGCTGCAACGGGTTGAATATATTGTGCGCTCGCAGTACGGAGAGAAAATCCTGAAGGTGGCGCCGTCACTTTACGGATAGAACGGCAAAACGTATGGCTCATTACAGAAATAGCGGCGCCGGTGTCCACAAGCGCAAGAGTTCGTACACCGTCAACAAACACTTCAATAACATTGGCGGGGGACAAGCGAGGACTTAGACAGGTTGACGACGGCGCAGCTCGTGCCTCAGAAGCTGCGGTAGTCAGTTTTCCGCCTCACCAGTATTGTACCGACGACGCATAGGCGAAAGAGAACGGCGGCGCGGTGAGGGGGACCGACGAGCAGCAAAAGGTTGGGCATCGGAAGTGGACTGGTGATCACGGGCGCATGTTTCAGGCTCTCGTTCTGGCTGTGTGCGATAGGGAGGTCGGGAGGAGTAGTCTGGATATCTCGGCGTACTCCTGGTCGCCGCGAAGCGTCGGCGACAGAATCGCGCAACATGACCCGGAATTCCGCAAGCATAGCAGATCGGGCGGTTGTCTGCAGTGCGCCAAGGATTTGCGTACTGTGGCTGCGCGCCGAAAAGCGCCGTCGCTGGTGGTCGAATTGGTGGTTGAGGGGTTAGTACTGGTTGAGGACGTGGCTTCATGGCGGCATCCGCATACGTCAGAGGCGCGGCAACAGGAGCCGGAGGAGCAGCAGACGGCACCACAAATGATAGCGGCGCGGTTACATCAGTCGGCTGAAAGGCAGACGGCAAAGCCTCGGTGACCTGCTCCTGAATCACCTGTCGGATGGTTGGAGTCAGCCTAGGCGTAGGCACTTGCGTGGTCGGAAAAAATGAAAGCTGTCGAGCAACTTCCTCACGCACAAGCTCCTTAATCTGTGACAGGAGCGCCGTATGGTCGTCGCCGATGGTCAACGCAGCGAGGGAATCGTCTGTTGACGTCTGCCGCCGAGCTAGGACGCGCTGCTTACGTAGTTCGTCGAAGCTCTGGCACAAGGTCACGAGTTCAGACACGGTGCGTGGGTCCTTGGCCAGCAACATCTGAAAGGCGTCGTCGTCTATGCCTTTCATGATGTGCTTTATCCTGTCTTCCTCAATCATAGAAGGATTCACGCGCTTGCACAAGTCAATGACGTCTTCAATATAGCTCGTGAAGTTCTCGCCCTGCTGCTGCGCACGTCCGCGTAGACGCTGTTCAGCGCGAAGCTTGCGCACTGCGGGGCGACCGAACACTTCTGCGAAGCTCGTCTTGAAAGCCGTCCAATTGGCGAAGTCTGACTCATGGTTACGAAACCAGAGGTTGCGACGTGTGTTAGGTAGAACAGGACGCTGCGTAGTTTTGTAGCGTCGTCCCACTTGTTGTGCGCGCTCACCCTTTCAAACGACGTTAGCCAATCCTCTACGTCATAGTCATCGGTGCCGCTAAAGAAAGCGGGATCGCGCTGACGCAGCGCACTTGACACGATGACCGATGGAGCTTGGGCCGCGTCTTGCTGGGTGGCGTCATCAGGCATTGTCGGAGCAGTGGTGGGCAACGTCCGGCTTCGGAGTTCCAGGTTTGAAGGGTCTCCTTATCACCACTTTGATAAGGAGATTTACTGACGGCAAGCGGCAGGCGAAAAACCAGTTCAGTCGCCAAAGAGCAAAGGTCTCGGCGCCCAGAGCTCGTGATCTGCGCTCGCGCCCTACATCTATGAGAGCGCCCCACTACTGCTTGCTCCCTGTACTTCTTCTTCACTACACATATATAGAATTTTTATAAGGAACGCCACAGACAGTATCCCGAGAGTCTCCTAAGAAAGAAAGCGTGATGTGCCTACCTTTGTCGCTTTGCGCTTGAATAAATAATGCTTTTAAGTATTTGCCCATAGATAGCGTAATTACCCACGCAACAGAACATACGCACATACACACACAGTGTTACACACAACCTCATTGAGCTGACTGTCGGCAAGTATGCTGTACTAACTCACCCAATCGTCAATATAAACAGTTGCAATTAATTCGGCGCTCTCTCCGTGCAAGTGCATGTTCTTTTGTGTTGAGTTCATTATTCCGCTATCTATTGAGGGGCAAAAGTTACCTCGATACTTGTATAGCTACGAGAGCGTCTGATTCCACGGCAGCTAACTCACGCGCGTTGCGTTTTCCCTCTGTGAAAAGGAACTTCCGTGCAGACGTAAAAAGAGGAATTTTCTGAATAACCATGCTTGTCTGTGCAATTCTGAGTGCAGGAAGTTGTGCACGCACCGCCTCAATGCAGTGGGCCGACATGTGCCTCCTCCTTTTAGGGGCGAAGCACCTTAGGGCCGAGCCTTGTCCCTCGTCGTCCGTTGTCCGTCCGTAGCTCGGGTTTGCATGGAGACCGCTAGGGGCGCTGCGGTGCACAAGGGCTATATAAGCGCTGTGTATACTGTAACATGTACAGTATATATGTGTACATATATACATATAATACATAGTACCTCACTTCCCTCTTATATTAAACTCCTGGTCAAAGGAGATTTGTATAACAAGTCACTCTATAGTCGGGGCTCTTTCGCCAACAACTTCCCTAGTTCAAACAAGTTCGTATATGGATCCTGTAACACAGCGTGGTGCCACACTTGCTCTGATGGCGAAGGAAAACGAGGGTGATTGATATATAGAGAATATATTCCCCGCTAAGCTGCCCATATACGTAGCTTGATAAGAGTTCTGTCTTACACAAAGCTTGGAGTAAACAAGGAACATTTTTGGATAAAGTTCGCGGTTGGACTGCTTCAGATCTTGGTCTTGGATTTGTTCCGTTTGGTGTGCGTGCGTAGCAATTGTTTCTTCCAGACTCATTACATAAAGATTGCACCAACTGAATGTCCGATTGTGTTAATAAAGCAGAGGTCTACTCACGCAACGCGTGCAGTTGTGTATTGATGGGCGCTGTTTAGGGCATTATATTGTATTATAAGTAATTATATTGTGCACAAATAGTTAATAATTTATGTTTATTATCTCTCCTTATTGCTGAATAAGGTGTCAAATCAAAAGTTTATGAAGTACTTCTAGAAATTACCGTTATTATTGCTCAGAGCATTCTCTATACTGGTTGTTTTAATTTATCCTTAACAGGATTTTTAAACCTCAAGAGTGGCATGTTGCGCAATTTTGCTTCTGAGCTACATTACTCTCACAGACAGACATTATAAGCATGAGAAACCAAACTGAATATTTGAATCACTAAAAAATTCTTAATTAACGTTTCAACGAAACACGTGAAGGCCCATAGTATAATTAATTTAGGAACTGGAACTAATTCTTAGGATGAAACGAGTTTCGAGATTTGCGTTCCCAAAGCCTGCAACGAAATGCGATTGTGTTTATGTAATTTTTTTTAGTTTTATTAATAATAAGGCGCTTTTAAACCAAATAACTAGAAAAACAGTGCATTTGTACCCCAATGCTAGTTTCAAAAATTGTGTGAAGTTGTTCTGCGTTGTGAGATCATTGGTTTCAATTCTTGTATTGCAATATGTGCGATATAGTAATTAGTTAAACAGTGGAATATTGCACTTTTGGTATAGGTAATCAGTTATACATATTAATTTCCACTATAATCAATGTTCGCCTCATTATCTAATCCAGCTCAATAAGTAGATTCGTGATATATGCCATGAGCAATTTCAAAAAATTTTGATAACGTTAAAATGAAACAGTCGGCATACGTGTTGTGTGGTAAACGACAAAAAATTTTTTCGAAGAAATAAAAAAATAATTAAACGCGTCGCTTCTGGGCGCCAGCAGGCCGTCTCAGCGGTGGCCTAGTGGGTGCACTAATATGCTGTTAAGTGTTCATACGTGAAGGGAAGTGTTCAAAACGAGAGAAGTGTTCCGGTATGAATTTCCAGTTGCCATGCCAAAAGCCGTAACTATTATCCAAGTTGATCTGGCCCCCGACACAATCGCAAGAAGTTTCTACTACATTCGTGGCTTGTTTAATGCTCTCCCTGTGTGAGCAAAAGACGGCAATATAATCTATACGCACATTTGGGGCGCATTTTGTTACCTCAATAAATGATTTGTCCCATTCAGATAGTCGTCATTGCCACGGTCGCAACAGCTCCGCTGGTGCCATTAGACGATATTCAACGATTTGAACACCGATTTCCTCACGTGAGGTTCCTTAAGCGCACTAGAGAGGGCTCACTTACTGCAGCTCGGCTGTGAAAGGCGGTGAGACAAGTCATATCATTTACAGTTGAATAGGAGGGGTGCTGATTGTTTCAGTACTTTCAGATCACACAATAAACTTGAGTACGACCTCTGCAGCTCGAGTGACGACTCATTCCATTCTGTGTGGAGACTTTCTATTGGGCTTGCCCTGAAGGCGCCGGTAGGCAGGCAGATACCTTGATGGCGCACAAGATCTGGTATTTTGAGGGCGCTGGGTCTAGGAACTGATGAACTACAGCGCCGTAGTCTAAACGCGAGCATATAAGACTTTTGTGCAGGGCCAAGAGACACTTCCTGTCAGTACCCCATGTTGCTTGCGACAGTATTTTAGGGATATTCATTGTTCTTAGGCATTTACTATTCATATACTTCATGTGGGGAATAAGGCTAAGCTTTGAGTCTAGTATGATACCTAAGAATTTGTGCTCTGCATTTACAGGTCCGCGCTCTCTGTGGAGTTGAATTTTGGGCTCTGGGACGAGGCATGTCTTTCTTGTAAACAGGACACGGGAGCTCGTTTGGAGATTTAGCTTAAATCCGTTCCCATTAGCCCATTTTGACACTTTGTTCTGACTTGCTGAACTTGTCGCTCACAGACAGACATGACGAATTCTATCTGCACATCATCAACATTTGCAGAAAAAAAAAACTCCGTGGAATATAGAAACGTCAGTAAATAATTTTCACAATAAAGAAGGTGCAAATAAGTACGCCACCCTGCGGTACTCTAGTTTTCCTGTACAAACTGCCTAGACAAAGGGCTTCCAATTCTAACACGGATTGTCCGGCTAGGAAGGTAGCTTTCAATTAAGTAAAACATGTTTCCATGGATTCCCATTTCGGTGAGGTCTCTCAATATTCCGTAACGTCAGGTAGTATCGTATGCCTTTGCCATGTCGAGTATAATACCGACAGAAACAATTGTTTGTGAATGAAGGCATCGCGAATGTTTGCCTCAATGAGCACGAGATGGTCAGTCGTCGGCCGGCCTTCCCTAAAACCACACTGGACGGGTCAAGCGCTTTGTTATATTCCAGAAAATGCAGAAGACGACGATTAGCCATTTTTTTCCGTGGAGTTTGCCGATACGCCTTCTGAGGACAACAACTTATTAGTAATTAGGTTTTTTTTTACCCTGTTTGAGAATCGGAATGACAATGGCTTCGTTCCATGCAGATGGAACGTACCCGGCAGCTCATATAGCATTGACAAGTGCGAGTACCGTCCATTTGAGTGTCACTGTGGAGGTCGACAGTCATGTCATACATGATTCTGCCAGCACCCGGTGCAGAGTTCTTGGATACGTTCAAGGAAGCTCATAGCTCAGTGACGTTAAAAGGAAGGTTATAAGGGTGATTTTGTGTGCATTTACGGCCGAGTGTCTTACGTTCGGGTATTTCTTTGTGCTTAAGAAATGATTTCGAATACTTGATCGAGCTGTAAACTATCCCGAAGTGTTCACCAAGAGCGTTGGCCTTGTCTTCTAAGGTGGTTCCTTGTCCATTGACTAGCAGTAATGGATGTGTTTCCGGCACCTTTAGCCTTCTTAAGGCATTCCATATTTTGACACCTGTGTGTAGGATGTTATGCCATAGAGAAATCTCGCCCGGCAAGTCCTCTTTGCCGGTCGCCGCGTCGCCTTCTCTGTGATCTTACGAGTTTAAATTCTGTACGATTTTCTGCAGTCGGGAAACGACGCAGTGCGCCCCAGACTTTGTTTTGTTTCTGTCGCGCCAGTCGGCAGTCCTCATTCCACCAGGCCTGGGAACCGTGTTTTACATGACAGAGCTATTGTTCGCGTGATTAATTTTTCAGCTCGGTGGAGAATAAAAGAGGTAAAATACTCTACGGCGTCATACTTGATGAAATCATTGATAAAATGTCGCATTAAGTATGTTGAACATTTAAGTAGTTTCCAATGAGCCAATGTATTTTTCCAACGGTGGCTTTGGGGTGGCCCGTCATGTTGCTGTAATAAGTTAAGCGTTACAGGAAAGTGGTGATTCCAAAATATATTCTTGATGACATTTCATTCTATGCAAGAAAGGAGCGTCGCAGTGCCAGTCGCTAAATCTATGGAAGTATAGAGACCAAGGTTAAGTCCACTACAACAATGTGCGAGTCAGCGAACGAAAGACCTGAGAACCCCGCGGACCGTTTGGAAGATAGGAAGAAACTATTTTTTATTATTCTTCCATTTTTTCTAACCTCGCCGCTCGTAGCACGAGGCACGAGACAGACGCGCGGAGCGCGCCATAGACAATGCTAGAGAAGAATATGAATTGTGCTGT
This sequence comes from Dermacentor silvarum, assembly GCF_013339745.2. Lineage (NCBI taxonomy): Eukaryota > Metazoa > Arthropoda > Arachnida > Ixodida > Ixodidae > Dermacentor > Dermacentor silvarum. The sequence goes on from NC_051156.1 coordinate 144,159,072, forward strand.
ATATTGTAGTATGCAGGCTCTTTTTTATTAAAGCGGCACGCACCAGAGGTTACTAGAAAGTTTTCTATAAGGCGAGCCCTGGCATCACACCGGGAGTATTTCCACAAAGTGCTCCGAGTGTTACAATCAGCAGCGATAATGTATGGTTCCGGGAGCTGGTCAACAGGCGCGGATCCAGGGGGGATGTCCGGATGTCCTGACCCCCCCCCCCCCCCCTCAGATTTCTGCATCGCCCCCTCGCTGACAGGGGGATGACCCTGTCGCAAAAAAAAAAAATATGGCCACGAGCATTCTTCAAAAGTATTTTTCGCGAGTACCAGTGGTATCAGCCATGTAGAAGTAAAGCTAGCTCGCTCACAAGCTTAGTTGTATTCCGTAGGAGTGTGGTGTCGCGAAGTTGCCGTAGTTATTTTTTCTCATGAACACCTTGAACCTCTTGGCGCCTGCCGTGCCTTACTCGTCCCGTCAGTGGCGTCGAATGAACGAGGGGACGTCCCTCTTGTCAAACACGCCGAGGCCCGCTCGAGCGCCTTCGCGCCTGATTATCTTAGTCTCCCCTTGAGGTGTCAACGGTTGCCTCATTGGCTGTCATCGGTTCCGCGACCAACCTGCTTAATGAAAGAGATCTCTTGCTGAAGTGTTCATATATAAATAATAACAACTAACAGCTAAACTAAGAACTGCGCATAGGCAACTTTTTTTTACTGTAGCACTCATTGTGATCACAGTACACGTTGACAATATCCAGTACGAGCACAGTACCGTTCGTACGCTACAAGTTTTTCATTGTAACTTCGCAGTTTTATTATCGTACATTAAGAATAGGGGGCTCAAGCCCACCGGATCCGTTTATCTGACTGGGCGTTCTCGCGGAGCGGGGCGAAGCCTCGAGCAACGCCTGCCTCGAGCCGCGACTGCGAAGTGGGGGAGCGTGACGTCAGCGGCCAACGCCAGCGCGCGGGCCTAGGATGGCGTCGCGTGGTTAGAGAAACGGGAGCAGATGCCCCCGTTGTGTAAAAGGATGACGTCGCGTGGGAAACAAAACATGAAGACGCTGGCTCGCGCTCTCGCCTACTACGCCACATCGTTATTCTTGTAGGTGGCGTCGTGAGTCTTCATACGCAGTGATTCGCATATTGTAAACAACCCGCGTATTGGTTGCTGCGTTGGAGCGGACCGTTACGCCCGTATTCAAGAACGTTCCTCTAGTCAACACACCACCACGACTCAAGAGAGAAGATGACACCGCCATCCCTCCACAGAAGTGGTCACTGAGCTTCATGATCATTCACGGGAATTCATGAGAATTGTCGCGTCTTTATTCTCGATTATTCTGCGCAATAAGACAATTGAAATTTGGAGTCTGATATCTCGGAGCACGGACACGCTAGAATAATTCTTCCGACTGATACTGAGTAGAAACTCGACTGTCTCTAAGTTTTCAATACAAACATACCCACTTACTGTAGTCAACAAAAAATAATTGTTCAATTTTAGTTAATTGGGCTGCTCACAGCGATAATTATCATCTCACTTTGTGCCCCCTTAGCCACATAACTTATTTGCACAGGTGGTCTTCGCATGCCTCCCAGTGCCTAACTTTAAGAAAACCATAAAGCTTAGTTTTTAACACCCTGTATTATCAGGCGCAGCCGCCAAGCACATGGCTGTATTGGGTAACGTCCTTTTCCTATAAGCTCGGAGAAACCGATACCTGGCTTCGCTACAGGTCTTCTTCCTCTTTCTGGGGTTTTACGTGCCAAAACCAGTTCTGATTATCAGGCACGCCGTAGTGGAAGGCTCCGGATTAATTTTGACCACCTGGGGTTCTTTAACCTGCACCACAACGCAAGAACACGGGCGTTTTTGCATTTCGCCTCCATCGAAATGCAGCCGCCGCGGCCGGTATTTGATCCCGCGATCTCGCGCTCAACGCCTGAGCTGACTGAGCCACCACGGAGGGCTACAGGTGTTGCTTTAGCCGTATAAAACGCGGGTTTATCGTGAGGAAAAACGGTAAATTTCGGTAAATAAGAAAGGCTACTATCATCATCATCATTGACAGAAGCTGACCCCCCCCCCCCCCCCCTCAGAAAAAACCTGGATCCGCCCCTGCTGGTCAATCAGGATGAAAAATTATCTTTTGCTGAGTTGGTGATGAGGCGGTATGTATAAGTGGAACAGGTAGGTATGAACTTCTCGAAAAGAATTGCTCGCACAGACGGAGCCTTGAAGGGCGTATGGAGAGAGAGATTCTTGCATGAAACCGACTCATGTACCATTATTGCGACACCTACGGACGAGGCAACAGCGTCGTCACGGTCTTTCCGGAAGATGTCATATCGGTAGAGTAGCAGTCTGGGTCAGTTGGTACATACTGAATAGTAAAAACCAGTCAAAAGACGAGTGTGCCACGTCTCTTCTCTGTCCTTCGTCTTTCTGGTTTTTACTATTCAGTATGTCATATCGTCTGAGGAAGTTTGTTTCATGTGTAGGTTTTATATGTGTTTCCTGAACACACAACAACTTTGGACTATATTTATAGAGGAATTCTGTGATATCACCGAGATTATGGAACAGTCGGTTCATATGCCGCTGTAGGATTTGTGTGTCAATTGTGATAGTGTTTTACGCTACGTGTCCAAGTCTGCAAAATTAGCTCACGGATCTCTTTATCAGCACCGTGATCCGCTTTTATATATCTTGGAGCGATCGATGGAATTGAACCGCTCCTAAGGCGCTGGTTGCACCTTCACGCTCGGTGTTTCATCCATCACCTCTTACGAGGCGCTAGAGTCGCGATCTTGCGAGCGATGTGCTTGCTCCGAAAGCCTCGCCTCGAAAGACGGGACCTTGGAGCCCACCAGCCCGGAGGTTGATGTGCCCTTCTTGGATGGCGCAGCAGCGCTGGCTGCTCCCACCGAGGTGGCGGATTGCGTCACCGCCGGCTCACTAAGCACGAGCCCGATTGCCGCCGGGAGCCGTTGTGGCGCCGACGCGCCACTTTGGAAAAACTGGTCTTGGGCAGGTAGGACTCTTGCCTTTGTGCCTCTTTAAACTAAAAACTTTGTTTCACTTTGATTGAAACAATTTCCTTTTCTTTATTCCAGGATTGGCAGGACTGCGAGTATGCAGCGCACCCCATCGCAGTTCAGACAGGGGAGAGAGTTGTCACAAGATTCAGAGCAATGTTCATGAGCACTGCATTTCGCACAAGTTTGGCGGCGTCGGCAGTTGTGTGAGCTGAGGCCGAATCGCTGGCAATTGAAGCATCTGAGAGGATTTCGCACGTATGGCCTAGCAAGAAGCTTGATGTACCCGGCCTCGATGGACTCGGGCAGAACACTTGAACCGAAAGTAAGTACCAGGGGCGCAATCGGAGATCTTTGTTCGAAGCGAGTTCTGTTCAGTTTCTGCGACGTCACAATGTGGCAGTATGCAACTTTTATTGCAATAGCAATTATATGGACACTCCAAGCGGATTTCTGTCGTTGACGTCGCCGTCGCCGTGAAGGTTCGCATAATGTCCAACGGCGATAGAATTGTCGGCGCGCGCCGTATGCTGTACGTGCGAGTGAAAGCGCGCGAGGGACGCGCGCTTTCACGGGGAGTGAGCGCACGACGGAGAGCAAACGCGACTTATTCCGTAGCGCGAAACGCCGTGAGGGAAACGGGAGGGAGGTAGGGGAGGCGAAGTTTAGCTGTGGAACCAAATGTGTATATTGCGACGAGGTGTCAAGGGGAAGTGGCGATTCAATCACCCACGCGAAAGGAGGAAAGCGGGAAAGCAGCGCGGGAGGGAGGGGTTGCGGGTTCTGCTCTGTGAGAAACTGGGTACTTTGCGCGGAACCGGGCGGTCGCACGCACTGTATCTTGAAAGCGATCTGCAACACAGCTCCTAGCTTTGTATGCGCTGTGCTTTCGACTGCTTAGTTTCCGTTGAAGCGATAGACCGCAGGAATTGCGGTCGCTGCTGCAGGCGTGCTTGCTCAAGCCAGCGTTTTGACAGCGTTTGTGTTCGGATTGAGTGTGATCTATTCATGTTTGCTTGTGCGCACTTAGTAGACAGTTTTAGCAGAACATTGCTTACGCTTCGCTCCGCTAACATTTCACGCACACCGCTGGCTGCATCAACTGCGTTGATGTCGCTTGTTTGACAAGAACGTCTTTCAGAGACGCCTGGTCACGCGTGTTCAGCGTGGCTGTAAAATGACAAAGCAACCAGTAGAGGCACCCTCACGCTCCGCTCACAGGCTTCGCAGTGGAGCGTGGGCAGCGTTCTTCGTTCTGCTGCCGATGTGAGCGTTGTGAGCACGCAGCATTAGCGTTCCCGCTAGCGTACGGCCGAGTGGCTGTGCCGAAATCGGTAGGATACGATGGTCTGAGCGGAGTGGACCATGACCGCTCTGCTAAAACTGTCTATTGACACCATGCTTTATATCAGTTAGTAAGTGAATGTGTCCAAAATTACACAGCCGATAAAACTGTTATCCTTACTCCGTATAGCTCGCTACTAATTTGCTATCGCAATTGATGCTTCGCCTTTCGGGCGAAACTGCGTCATTTTTTTTTTTTTTTTTGAGAACGGGAGGCAGAAAGCAGCCAATCGGCAAGCGGTGAACCATTCCGTAGCAGGAGCCGCCGTTTGGAGCCAAAAAATTCGTTCCAAAGCCGGTCTCGTAGCGAGCAAATTATCGCTCGAGCTTCACTTCTCTCGTCGCGTTCTGCTCCTAGCAGACGACATGCGCGTGATCAAAATGATTGACAGGAGTGTGCCGTCATTTTTGCGTTACCAAAAATGACAAACTCAACGTCCGGGGAGTTCACCACTTGCCGATTGGCTGCTCTCTCCCTCCCGTTGTCACAAATTTTACTTACTGGCACTTTGTGACGTTGCAGCAACTGAACAGAACGAAGAGCGCAAAACGAACAAAGATCTCCGATCTCGTCCCAGTTGCTTGGTCGGGTTTTCTTTACGGTAACGCCTCATCATAATTCGTTTGACGTCGATGACATTCTGCTCACTGAAGCCCTGCAAAAAGAGTTCAGCCTCAGTCAGCTTCGGCAAATCATCATCTGACACAAATCAAATGAAACAAGATTGGGCAGCATTTCATATTGTTTCTGATCATGGAGTTCCAGGAAATCACCGCTTGCCAACTTCGATGCCTTATAACCTGGTCCAAGAGCATCAGTTAGAGATCAACAACAAAAAAATCAGATTGTACGTACTTTTTTTCTTGTTTTGGGGATTGAGCGTCGTGTAAAAGTAGGAAGTTTTGCCTTTGACGTCGAAAGAACTGGAACACATCTGTGGTAGTCCCTCTGTTTTTAAGGCAATGAGGGAGTCTTGCGAAGGAACTAGATACAAGGATATATGGAGTTTTCACCAGCAACGCCAGCCACCCACCACGGTGCCCAACAAGGGGACGCCGGAGGACTTGTAACAAACATATCTGGCGGACTCCAATTGTAGGTTATTGCTATAACAAAATATGTGTAACCAAGGTTGGTTGCACCACACAGGGTTAACCCTTGCCACCTGGAAACTCGGAAGTGAGACAAAGTGAATAGAAGACAGGAAACATAAAAAGTGGCAGAGAAAGAAAAGGGTCCGGAAGAAGGACACGAAAAATCGACTGCCCATTTCTCCCGGGTGAGCCAGTCCGGGGGTTGCCATCTACGTGAAACTGAGGCGAGTGCCTCCGTCGAGGAGATATCAAGGTCTAAACACCCGAAATCGGCTCAGCCCCCCAGATCCCTTTGTCCCCAGACACGGCTAAGCCGCTCACGGTTACACGCGGTAGGATCCAACTGCCATGTGCGCGGGTCCGTGGTGTCATGACACACCAAACGCCTGCTCACGTAGACGCCCCTGCCGGGCTGGATCACTGGGTGGCGCTCTTCATTGAACCTCTTCGAAGCCGCCTTAGATCACTCGATATGTTCCACTGGGTATGTGCCACTTATCATAATAATCACTATGACATATAAAACGTATCACCAATTACGCACCCATCATGAGGTACATTGCTTATCGCATTAACGTTGCCAAATATCCCCAAAGGATAGATGCGCCGCCAATTTCGACGTGAAACGTCTCTTGAAATCATTCAGAGGGGGTCATTGCCTAAAAACGCATGTAATGAAAACGTGTTATAGCATTATTACTTATATATTTGCAAACGCTCTACCCACACGTTATGTACAGGAAAGGAGCCCTTGTTTGATTATTCGTGTGTCGCGCGAACAGATGGCACCATTGTTAGAAATTGAAATAAATTCTGTAGTTTTACGTGCATTAACCATGACATGATTATGAGGCATGCCGTAATGGGGGACTCAGGATTATGTTGACCACCTTGGTTTTTTTTAACGTGCACTCAATGTACGGTACACGGAAGTTTTTGCATTTCGCCGCCATCGAAATGCTGCCGCCGCACCAGGAATTTTATCCAGGTAAGCGAAGGTTGCAGCAACTCACTTAATGGCGAGCAACATAGATCGTGACTTTCTACGCACGCAGAGAGGCCTATTTATATCTAATCTGTAGTAGTAGTAGTAGTAATAGTAGTAGTAGTAGTAGTAGTAGCAGTAGTAGTAGAAGATTGGTAGAAACCCTTAGTGCCTGGGCTCCATTGGCCTTGCTGAAGTAGTTTCCTCTGCACCCCGATTTCCTCTGCACCTCTGCACCCCGAAGTCGACTTGCTGAAGGAGTTTCGTTTGCACCCCAGGTCCGAGCTGGTGAGCGGTACCTCCCACTGCCCCGCTAATGTTTGTGGTAGTCTGAATAGCTAACTCTATCATCATTCTTTCACATGTCCACGAAATGTGGGATAGGGTTGGTCCGCCTCCACATCACGGGCATCTATAGTCGGGTACAACTTAACAAGGCAGGAGGCCCTGGCCAGATGACCGAAGCGCGACAGCCGATTGCCTCAGCGACTACAGAAATTGTCCCGCAGACGCGACTCGGCGCAGCTCAAAGCGCGGGCTGCCATGTTCTCCGTCCGCCGGGTCACCGGCCGTCGGGGTCATGACGTCTGTCTAGAATGCTCGCCCATTGGTGGAAGCTCATGTGCATCCGCTTTTGAGGTGCCAATGCCGCTGCCTTCTAAAGTTGGACCAGACTATAGCTAGATGTTGTGTAGGGGAGATTGCGTGAAGTTTTAAGAGATGCGTATAAACATCGGTCTGGATTTTTTTAGGCTTGTGGCCTCTTCTCCCTTTAAGGATTTTTGTAGGGAGGCGTATTTTTATCGTGTCAAACGCTGGTGTTACATCATTTCGCGTGGGTGTTGTGGTATAGGCAAGGAGTGTGAGCAGGGCTGTTCCGCTCGGTTGCAAAGATCACGAGCTAGGGCATCAGCCTATTCGTTGCCTCCGAGGCCCGAGTGTCCTGGGCACCATATTATAGTGTGGCAATGTTGCAAGTTAGGACCTAGCGATCTAAGGGCAGTTGACGGTAAACGGCCTTTCATAAATAAGCGGCATGCCTCTTGAGAGTCACTATGGATTTCTGGCCTAATTTAAGGCACTTCTCCTGTCTCTGTGCGAATCAATGTTCTCACTTGGCATAGCGGGTGCCCACACACGGCATTCTTGTTTTGTTTATGGGAAATTATGCTTTTATTGAGTTGGGTGTACAAGTAGCGTCCGCAGGAGCACTGCGCTGCGAATTCTCGACCCTGGCTTAAGCGCCTTGCAATGTTGCTTTTCACACTGGTGCTTTTGTTACGCACCGGAAAGATTTTCAGGAATATGGTGACACTGCCGCAAAAGTCTTTTCCAGACGATACCAGGGACTGATGAAATATTTTCTTTTGTGCACAAGGGGTACTTGAAGGAGCACGTCTCCTTAGGTAAATAAAATTTCACGATGCAAGGCACTATACTCCTGGCAAAGGAAGCAATCTTTATATGAGTGAATGCTTTGGTGGCCCTAATTCACTTTCATTTGTCCACAAGAGTAAGGAACAGAGGACAGTGTAACGCACACTATATGGCAACGAATAAATACAAAAACTTGAAATAATAAAATTGAAAATACTAAATTTTATTAAAACCCATCTTTCGTCCTGTGGTAACGACCCACATGATGAGAAATGGCCTAAATTTGTTGAATTTACATCCTTTATTTGACGAATGCAGTAGTTCCTAGGGCAGCAATTTCTGAAAGAAAGAGAAAACATACAAAAACAATTTATTGGTTGTTTTCCTCTAGTCTTGACACACATCACACTCCATCTCTAAACTGTTATGAACAATAGAACGAAACATTCAGTAGTCGCGTCGTTTCATTCAGCCATTCATGCAGACGCGAATGCGATTATTGATGTATCGTTTACTTCATTGGGAGTTGCAGAAAGAATTATTATAAAGTCCTGAAATTGTGAGATCGCCTCCTATTTCCCCATTCCTAGCTTCAATTCTTAAGGGAGGTAGCCGACAAGTTCGTAACACATCTCCACACCCATTAGGCTAAGTAAAGCTTTTCCAATATTTGGCAACATTTGTCTATTTCGTTTCATGATCAAAGACTATTATATTGATATCATGTACTCACACTTCTTCTTGCGGAGGAGGGTGGTGTAGTCGAAGGGAGAGCCAAGACCGTAGCCGTAGTTCAGACCGTAGCCGAGGAGACCGTGGCCATAACCGTAGCTTCCAACACCGTAGCCGAGGCTGCCAACACCATAGCCGTAGGCTGGGGCGGCGTGGTAGGCACCGACGACTGGGGCAGCGTGGGCGACAGTGGTGGTGGCGACAGCTGGGGCAGCATGGACGGCAGTGGCGTAGGTGGCAACTGGGGCGTGAGCCACAGTGGCGACAGCTGGAGCAGCAGCATAGGTGGCAACTGGGGCGTGAGCCACAGTGGTGACAGCTGGAGCAGCAGCGTAAGTGGCGACTGGAGCGGCGTGGGCAACAGTGGTGACGGCTGGAGCAGCGGCGTAGGTGGCAACTGGAGCGGCGTGGGCAACAGTGGCGACGCGGGTCACGGCTGGAGCAGCAGCGTAGGTAGCGACTGGGGCAGCGTGGTAGGTGGCAACTGGAGCAGCCTGGTAGGTGGCAACGCGGGTCACGGCTGGAGCAGCGGCGTAAGTGGCGACAGCTGGAGCAGCGGCGTAGGTGGCAACTGGAGCAGCGTGGGTAACAGTGGCGACGCGGGTCACGGCTGGAGCAGCGGCGTAAGTGGCGACAGCTGGAGCAGCGGCGTAGGTAGCAACTGGAGCAGCATGGGCAACAGTGGCGACGCGGGTCACGGCTGGAGCAGCGGCGTAGGTGGCGACAGCTGGAGCAGCGGCATAGGTGGCAACTGGAGCGGCGTGGGCAACAGTGGCGACTGGGGCAGCGTGAGCGACGGTAGTCACAGCTGGGGCAGCGTGGTAGGTGGAGACAGTACGGGAAACAGCTGGAGCAGCGACGGCGTAGCTGGCAGATGGGGCGTAGGTGTAGCCGAGACCGAGACCGGAGTAGCCAACGCCGTGGGAAAGACCGTAGGAGCTCAGGCCATAGCCAAGGCCATAGCCGGAGCCGAGGCCATAGCCGGAGCCGAGGCCATAGCCGGAGCCGAGGCCATAGCCGAGGCCGTAGCCGAGGCCGTAGCCACCGACGTGGCCAGCGATGGCGCTGGTGGCGAGAGCCAGGACAATGCAGGCACGGATCTAGAATTAAGATGGAAGGCCACCTTGAAGTGAATTGATGGGAACGCGGAGAACTTTCTCGTTCACCATTCCCTTGTGAACATATCGTGAAGCGGGGTATCAAAAGAGCTGTGTGATAAGATTTTGGGGCATGCATACTACGGATCCCGAGGGGATGAAAAGTATTCCGGAAGCAAGGAATAATGTTTTTCTTATAATGAAGATGTAGCTTTTAGTTTAGAACACTGAATGAGTCATTGAATTTAATTTTGGCAACTTGTAGTCGTCCAGTTTTATCTATCACATAGTTACTTGAACTAGATAAGCACGAAGTTCCTGTAGTTATGAGCAATTAACATCAATTTTATATGCGTTATAAAATTGGTAGAACCTGCACTGACTCCTTGTTCGCAGTAACATGCTTCTGACTGCTTGTTCTATTTCCTTCCGTAGTATAATAACGACTCTCTCTGTTTTTATTATTTTTAAAGCTTTATCATCTCACCAGTAAAGAAGGTTTCATAGAGGCTCTCTGCTATCTCTGCAAGCATAGCAGCCTTGTCTAATGAAAAAAGCATGTATTTGCATTCTTGTGCACAAAATAAGCTCGTAGTTATCTGTTTTATGAACGCCTCCCCAGTTGATTTTAATGTTGCCGTGGAAATGGAGCAGGCGAAAAAAAAAAACTGCGTGGTAAACCCTCATATTCTTAAGCCCCCTTGAGATACTGGAGAAAAGTTCTCACCATGGTTCCTTTCAGTGGCTGACGGTCCAACTACTGCCATCTCTGCCTCTGCAGCCCCGTTTTATACCAGTCTCGATGGCGGCGTTCTGCTATTTGCCTGTGAAGTAAAAAAAGAAGATAAATAATCCTGCGAAGTAAAAAACAGAAGATAAATAATTCGATGTAAGTGTCTTTTCCGCATATTATACGAAACTCTCTAACATGCGCCAGTCGTTCCTTGTAATACACCGTGCCTCTGTTGCCCCTAGAAGAGGGAGAGGATCGGAATTGTAGCTTACGGTTTGCTACACAGGATCGAAGCGACACCCTGACCTTGACACGTGCACCTTATCCATGGCGTTTATCTTCACCCTCCTTACGCCATCAACACTGTTTATAGAATAACTAAAACGATTTTTCAAAAAGAAAAAAAAAGAAGGAAATATGCGTGACGGCGAGGGTTACATTTTGCCTAAGAGGCGTAGCAAACTGGTTTCAGTTAGCTCACACTGATGTCAGGTGAGGTAGCACAAGCGCTACCAGGTTTGTTACCTAACCTTCAAGTTTTCAGTCCTTTCCTGTTCATTACGAATTTCTGTGGCAAGATGCCCGCGGTGAAGTATCGCGTTGAGAGGAAATCGATGAGAGAAAACTGTCACGTATGGCACAGTTGCCCGAAGCCTCGTCGCAAGCTCAATCGAGAGCGTCCTCGGCCTAAGAAGTGTTGGGGAGGCACGTGTTATCAGCTGGTTTCTTATTGGGATGCACGCCTGTTAATGCTGGCGTATAGGACTCGTATCACTTTGATTATTTTCTTTTTGTTTTTTCTTCACTCCTTCGCCGGCTCTTGCTGAGTGGCAAAGCTTTCTAATATTCATCACCATTCGCGTAAGGGATCCCTGAACGCGACATTCAAATTTGAACGGCTACTTTTCAAGTGAGAGCCGTAACGCTATCACCCTGTCGATTCAAATCTCTGGGCTGGTAGAGACGTCTCCGAAAAGGTCGCCGAATGTCCTTGCCTGCACGAAGAGAAAGATCCCGAGCGAGTGCATCGCCAGTTTGTGGCGCGGTAATTACGTGCGCCGACTACTGGTAGTTAACGTACAAATGTTGTCAATTGGGAGACGCACGATTGCCTAAACTGCCATGTTATTGCTCGTTAAACGTTTTTCTTTTCTTCGCAGGGAACGTCGTTAACATTAGGGCTAAGCTGTCCCCTGCATTTTACTTTTGCAATGTGAAATCATTGCTGTTCTAAATCAAACAGAGCTATAATAAAGAGTGTTCTTTTCATTCACAACCTGCGTTTCTTTAAGGCATCAAGGAGTGCTGCCTGTCTATGATACAGCTAAAGAGGACGAAGCAATATTTTTGTGAACAAAGTTGTGAGGAGAGAAATTGGCCGATCATGCTTGCTTGTTGTTATCATAAAGCAACACAGCTTTATGGCATCAAGCAAGGTTGCCTGTTTATTGTACAGCTAAGGAGGAGAAAGCAGATCTTTTGGTAAACTTCACTTGTAAGCAAAGAAATAGGCCGCTCATGCTTGTTTGTTCGAATGTGCATTAGGTTTTCGTTCTAGCACAATGTAACGGAAAAAGAAAATATATTGGAGCAGACATACCTGCACTTGAACAAACAGTCACAGGGCTGCAGCCTTGCGCTCTAACTACCTCGTTGCCGCCCTTTTGATTAGTTTCGTGATATTTACAGCAATGTTCAAATGATACTTCCAAGAATTATAAATGCCTCGTGTTCGCTTTAATGATGTACGTCCCTTATCTGGGAAATTATTTGACTACAATGTATCGTTCACAAAGTTCGGCGTTTTATTCCGACAGACGTGTTATCCACAATTTGGAAAAATTCGTTCGTGAAAATTAACTAAATGGTTTCCTTATATCTCTCTTTCTACGAACGAATACGTCAACATATTGAATTTGAATCAAATATGGAGGATATACGCTCTGGTTTGAACATTTAGAGCACAGTCCCGATGCATAATTTGTTAAAGCCCATACAAATATTAAGTGACATTTCTTAAACCAATAAATTAAGGTTTGTTGATTTCAGGGTGCACACGCACTAACTGCAAAAGAGGACAAAAATCCCCCCATGTACGTAGGAAAATATTCATTCAAATTTTGTCAGCATGTAATTGAAGAAGAACGTTTTCGTAGAAGGATAAAGCACCATATTATGCAAACTCGTATGTACCCTTTGTCGAGGCCGGAGACACATGGTAAGTACACGCTTGAAGAACTGACTATTAAAAATATGAAGAATCAAGTGATAGTCATAGGCCCGAATAATAGACTCAAAAACAGGGTCTGACAAAAACAATTGTGTGATATCACTCAGCTGGTAAAATATGTAGCAGGATGACCAGCGAGGACTGTCGTAGATATAGAATGACTGCTCTCGTCATAAAAGCAGCAACAATAAAGTATTAGCTGAGTATAGAACCGCATGAATTGTAGCATAGCCTAACTATCAACTTGAAAAGTATTATCGCCTCATAGCTTAATAATTATAGTATTGAAGCTCTGGATGTAGCAGCTAGTACAGCAAAACCCGCGTAATACGTAGGACACGACTCTGATAACGCATTGCGTGCCTCAGCATCATCAAAAATTAAAAGCTGGTGCTAGACATAAGGCTTAGCTTTGCGCAATGGCTGATGTTTACTCCCATCACTAGCCCATAATGCAGAGTTTTGCAAAGCCGCTGTTGCATAAATAGCCATTATTACTCACTCAATTGGCATACTTTGCGCAAGAAAACAGATAATGCAGAGTGGTATATCGTCGTTGCACATCGACAAGCATCCACAATCTACACTGTACTGTGTCGCAAAATTTGAAGTTCCCGGAAAATGTATTCGCTCCATCTCTCCGAGGGCTTGGTAAACTAGCATGGCTTGTGTCTCCCGCTTACAAGTAGATGCAACTACTTACATGACGCGTCTGATGTCTCATAGAACGAAGCGTACTTAGGCAGGTATACCTGAGACTTGTGGCTCGTGCTAAGCAAGCTTTTTCGTTTTACTCTACATTTCATTAGGGAAGCGTGGGCCATTTCAAAGCACTAGCGGCCAGGGAGGGGAAATGGAAGAAACTGGAATGCTCTCGTTATGATCAGAAACAATTACAGCGAAGCTGTATATAGCTAGGCTTTAATGCATTTTTCAATTGCGTAAGCAAAAACTCCTGTCCCGAATATGATGTAAGATCGATTCATTCTAGAGAGAGAGAGAAGAACTTTATTTATTTCCGGCAGATTGCTGGGCTGGGTTCCCACCTAGGAGCCAGCGGAGAGACCGTGTCTCCCGGCAGCTTCCTCGGCCTGCTGGATAGCCCACAGTTGCTGGTCCAGGCCTGAACTGATCAGCGCAGTCCCCCAACGCGCCCGATGGCCCTCATTGGAGGCCGCGACCCCAGTATTGCTGATTAATGCTGGACATGCCCTTAAGATGTGATCTAGTGTGGCTCTGGTGTTACAATACTGGCATAGATTGGTTGTATATAATTCGGGGTATATATGGTTCATGATGACATGGTTCGTGTATGTTCGTGTTTGTAAGCAAAAATCTTATACGACTCATCACTTGGATATGCATCTTGAGTAAATTAGTTATCAATAGGCACCATTTTCAAGAGCAGTAGACTCTCTGGTAGATAATAAAGGTTTCTCAAAGATTTACCACTGTGCGGCCGCGTCCGCCATGTCTAAGTGCACAGCGCCGTCTCTTTGTCGTCGTTCCAAGCTCTTGCATGACTAGTTTCCTTCGGCTCCCCGGGGCAGCGGCACCGTCGTGCGTGGTCGGCAAGACAAGCGGCCGTTCTCCATTTTGAATTTCCCTTCTCTCGTCCGTAATGGGGAGGCCGCGTATAGTGCGCATTGCCGAGGAGCAGTGCGCCTACGAAGCGCGACGGCGGCAACAGATGCGAGAATGCAATCGGCGGCGGCGGGCGACAAACACCAATGAAGATCATTCCCGAGAGGCCAGTCGCAAGCGGCTTGCTATGCAAGACAACGCAAGTCGTGTGCTCTGCGTCATGTGCTAAACAGCTTCGCTGGTCGTACACCTTCACAGAGTGGAATGGCTCATGATTTTTTTTTTGCTATGTTACGCTACGCACACATAAAACAGTGTTAGATCAGCGGGAAGGAAGAATCGATCATCTCGGTAAGTCAATTGGTGTTGGCGTGGGAAAACCGGAAACGTGTGCGTGCATATTGCCTAATACTTAAAGGGTCAGGCTGCAGCCCTTTACAGACTGACGTTCAATTTTGTCATCGTAAATATGAATCCTGATGAGGCCAGGAACAATGCGAGGAAGGAACCTACCGATTTACCGCGAAGTTCGTGATATAAGATAAGCCAAAGAATGTTTCGCCTAAAAAGTAGAAATTTCGATCTTAGCCGCTGCCTAATGCACGTGAGAACGGCTTCTGCTGCTCTTATTTGAGCCGCGGCCGCTCTCGACCACAGCAGCAGCGTTTCTGCGGCGTTCTAGCGAAGCCGCGTTTGAGCGTCGGCGTTGCCTAGGAGTTCCCAGTGGCCGTATAGCGTAAAACTATTCCAATCCTTGTTTTTATATCCTGACGTCAAATTTCCGTAACCACCAACGCGTGCATGCGGCGGTGACCTACATCGTTGTTCCAACAGCCCAACTAAATGCTTCACTGATTGGTTTAAGGTCCATTTTGTTCGCTTTGATAGCAAATACCATTTACTGCCTTGACAGGTTCCTTGCATCTTATTGGCTGCCAAGTATCGAGGAGCAAACACAAGTGGAGAGGGTCTCGATAGGTCTGAGCTAGCGCAGTGAAAGTAGGTAACCGGATGAGGAGGGCGGCGTCGGCGTGTGGAATTAGGCTGCTTCCCCTTGCTTAGTTTCTGGCGGCTGGTCAAAAATGGTAGTAAAAATGCTGCTAAAACGGACCCTCAGCGAAGAAAAGTTGGTACAGTGGTGTCGTATAGGCGCTAAAAGGGCTCAACAACGTTGCACTGCCATGCAAAAGTTTTTATATTACGCAGAGAAATGCAATCTTCCCGGTAGCTCCAAGAAGCCTATGACCTCCGTCTATTAAAAAAGAATTTATTTTGTCTTGCATATTATTGGGCAGCTTTATTGCGTACACGTCGCTTTCGCGTGGTGAGTTGCCGTGGTTCAGTGAGGTCGCCTGACAGACCGGGGCAGTGGGTGCAGCCCGAAAAAGTTTGACCAATAGCGGAGGGCTGATTGTGAAAAAGGCGTCGAATCGCAAATAATGATTTTTCGTTTGTTCAGCCTAATCATGCATGATGAATGTGCTCACGTCATATTAGATGCGAGGTGACGTCGCGTGAAAAACAGGCGAAGTGGGGTGGCCCGAATTGTTTTCGACCCATAGTTTACGGCTACAAGAATGAATGGTATAGAAGCAGATAGGAATAGTTTTAGATTATAGCAGGAGTTTTTCCTGCCAGCATTCTTATATTTCCTCACTAACACTTGGCAGCCTCTAAGCAAATTGAGGCGTCCAGGTTATGGATAGATGCCCTTTGCTATGGGTAAAAGGCAATAAAAGCAACAGGTGCCCGTGGCTTCTGTTCTTTATGGAAATACTCGAGGCGGAACTGTCTCGATCGTTTATTTGCATAGGTTCATTGGTTTTTGTGTCGAAAATTAGCTATATTGCGCTCGTATTGTGTCTTATTCTGTAGGTTTTTACTTACGCGCTGGGAGTCGTCATGGCGTAAGTACCTGAAGTGCCAGGTCGGATAGCGAAACCTCATTGCTGTAGAAGTTTCTCTGTAAGTCTAAGTCGGTGAACCCTAAGCTTCTAATTTGCCAAATGCTTCAGAACTGCCCGTTTTCCATGGCGACCGTATAAAAATGTATTTCGCATACCACGAACATACCACTTCCTCTAACCCAATTTTTACGGCGACCACTGGCACCATGATGTCCTTCAGCGTGGCTGGTGGAATCCCTAACCGGATCTAAGAGTGCACCGTAGTCGCAGCACGCAGTCGGGAAATAACCGCTAACAGGAAAAAGATAGAAATAAGCAACAAGGCTACTTCTATTTCAGCTCCGGAAGCGCTTCGACAGCAGTTAACGTGTTATCCAAAGCCCACGCCCTCCGACACAATGCATGACACACTCCTCCACTATTAGAGTCGGTCACCCAGATTATAGAAAGTTCTATTGTTATGTTCTAAATTTCCCCTATTTTCGCACTTAATCAGGTGTAATAATTGTCATTCAAGGCAAACACAGTTTTACGGCAGAATTAACTTATAAAGCCTTAGGTCGAATTGACTGAACAATCATTCGTGGTATCGTTCTGGAGCCTACCATGTTGGGAGCTTATTGGGATGTCTCCAGTGCAGGTAGCAAACAAGGCGTGCGTCTGCCTTTCCTCTCTTTTGTTTCTCTCTGTATTTTCTGAGCTTCTAGTGTCCTACTGACAACTACTATATTTTGAAAAGGAGGTGCGAACTTTTGCTGGCTGTGCCGATGTATGGGTGCCATATGTTTACAATTTTCCAGCCGCGGAATTGTCCACAAGGTTGTTAATCAGAATTTGTTTGTTTGGTGAAGCCTAATTGAATTATACTGGTGTCATTTACTGCGATATTCATAAGTACCGAAACTTTCCAATACATTGTCCGCTTAGAACTCGTACTTTGTACGACAGTGGAATTTAGGAGAGATGGGTTCTGTCCGCGCCTCAATTTCCTCCGTGATAATCAGCTAAATGTGTCAAGGAACAAACTGTGTGCGTGAGACAGCCGGGTGACGGGGAGTGGCTGGCGCGAAGTGTCTCCAAAAACCACTAAAATCCATCCTTGCAATTATTTCCTGCGTTACAAGGTGAGTTTATATTGCTACGGAACAGTATTTGCCTTGACGAAGAGGCGAGCAGTGTGAAGACGACGACGAAGATTAGAGGCTACTGCGGGCTGTGGCTTCTTGGCCAAGTGCGGCGCATTTCTTTGTAAATATACGTGTATATAGCTTTTCGTCTGCGTCTTCCTACGTAACATATCTGGTGGAGGTGGACGTTCCCTGTACCTCGTCACGGAGCTTCGCAGTGGACGGTACGTCGAGTGTTCCGTCATGGCTCCCGCCGACGACAGCTCGACTCAGCCGGCTCCGACACCTGCTGCCACTTCGACGACCTACATCGCTCTCCCCGCTTCCCGCGATCCTGGCGTATTCTCGGCCAAAGATGGGGAAGACGTCGACGACTGGATCAGCCTGTACGAACACGTCAGCCGCAATAACCGGTGGGACCCTACTATCATGCTCGCCAACGCACTCTTTTACCTCGGTGGCACACCTCGAGTTTGGTTTCGGACACACGAAGAGGAGATCACCAGTTGGGATTCGCTTAAGCAAAAGCTCCGAGACTTGTTCGGCAACCCCTACGGTCACCAACTTGCCGCGCAGAGGGCGTTATCCGGCCGTGTGCAGACGTCCACAGAGGCCCTACGTCACATACATCCAAGACGTCTTGGCTCTGTGCCGCAAAGTTGACGCACACATGACTGAGCCAGACAAGGTTTCCCACATCCTCAAAGGCATTGCCGATGACGCCTTCAACTTGCTCGTATTCAACAACGTGGCGACGGTGGATGCAGTTATAAAAGAGTGTCGCCGCCTGGAACTCGCTAAAAGCCGACGTATCGACCAGCAGTTTGCCCGTCTGCCCAACACCCCAGCGACATCTTCCTGTGCCGACGCTCCTCGTCCCAACAACACTGGTGATGTTACCAGGATCGTCCGGCGTGAGATTGAGGCCTCCTATCCGGCTGCCTTCGACTCCAGCTCCTCCAACGCAGTTGCAGTCACGGTTTCCCTGATCCAGGCAGTTGTCCGCCAGGAGTTCGCGAACATGGGTCTTCACACCGTCTGCTCGGCCCATCGCCCTGATACCC
Source organism: Dermacentor silvarum (assembly GCF_013339745.2). Taxonomy (NCBI): domain Eukaryota; kingdom Metazoa; phylum Arthropoda; class Arachnida; order Ixodida; family Ixodidae; genus Dermacentor; species Dermacentor silvarum. The sequence goes on from NC_051156.1 coordinate 144,177,379, forward strand.
ATCCGGCTTCTTCGATTACGTCCCGTCCCACATCTTATTACCCACCACGTTTCCGCAACCCATCTGAATGGCGCACTGCTGACGACAAGCCCATTTGTTTTCACTGCCGTAGAATCGGGCACATTTCTCGCCACTGTCGCAGTCGTTGGAGTTCCCCGACCCGGTCTACTTATACTGCCTACTCTCGCCCAGGTGGCCCTTCTCGGCCCTATGCCGCTCGCTCCGATAATGCCGCCACTGATTCTCCTGCGCCGAACCGCCCCTATTCTCGTTCGCCTTCGCCCCAACGACGACAATCTCGCTCTCCTCAGCCCCGTCGCTCCTATTCGCCGACTCCCTTCGGACGCCGCTCCCAGCCGGAAAACTAGACGATGCAGCGCCTCGAGGTGACGCTGCATTGCTCCCTACGCCGCCATATCCTCTACTGACGTTGCCCAGTCATCTGAACCTTCTTGAAGTGCAAGTCGACGGTGTTTCTGTATCTGCTCTTATAGACACTGGGGCGCATGTATCCGTAATGAGTGCTGACCTTCGTAACCGGCTGAAGAAGATACTCACACCCCCCATGACGCCTGTTGTCCGTGTCGCCGATGGCGGAACAGCCCCCGTAATTGGTATGTGTGCCGCCCGCGTCTCCTTCGCCGATCGCTCCACTATCGTGCTATTCACAGTCATCGCCCACTGTCCCCACGACATCATCCTCGGCTTGGACTTCCTCTCCGCGCATTCTGCTCTCATCGACTGTTCCGCCAGTACTCTCCGCCTTGACCTGCCTGTTCTGGATCCCTCTGAACCACACCCTAGTCGCCCCAGTTCCGTCGACTTCGTTCACTTGCCACCTTCGGCACTGACCTACGTTGACTTAGTGTCATCCCCACCAGTGCCCGACGGTCACTACATCGCGGCTCCCATGCAAGAAGTCCTGCTTACACACGGGATAACAGTGCCTCATACAGTTTTATCTGTTACGGCGAATTGCGTCTGCCTGCCAGTGGTCAATTTTGGCTTGACGGCACAAGTGCTGCCACGCGGGATGTCTCTGGCCCAGCTTTGCTCATTCGAGGATCACTCAGTAGCATCTATTGCAGTAGACGACAATTCAGCCGATCCTCCTCTACCATCGCAGTCGGCAACTTGTGCCATTGCCGACTTACAGAAAATGATTGCGCCCGACATGCCGTCCGAGCACGCTCGTGAGCTCTACCGCGTTTTGTTATCCTGCCACGATATTTTTTACTTTAACGATCGTCCCTTGGCCCAAACTACAGCTGTTAAACATCGCATTAATACCGGCGATGCCCCTCCTATTCATCGCCGCCCGTATCGAGTGTCCCCGGCTGAGCGTGAAGTTATTCACGCTGAAGTTCGTAAAATGCTTGCCAAGAACATTATTGAACCGTCGTGTAGTCCATGGGCGTCACCTGTTGTACTGGTAAAAAAGAAGGATGGCTCATGGCGCTTTTGCGTGGATTATCGGCACCTGAACAGGGTTACCAAAAAGGACGTGTATCCCCTACCTCGGATTGATGACGCCCTTGACTGCCTCCACGGTGCTCGCTATTTCTCCTCTATTGACCTTCGCTCCGGCTACTGGCAGATTGCCGTGGACGATCTAGACCGCGAGAAGACTGCTTTTGTAATACCCGACGGTCTTTATCAATTCAAAGTGATGCCTTTCGGTCTATGTAATGCTCCTGCCACTTTTGAACGCATGATGGACTCCCTTCTTCATGGCTTCAAATGGTCCACGTGCCTGTGCTACTTAGACGACGTTATAGTATTCTCCCCAACGTTCGCTACACACTTGGAGCGCCTCTCAGCAGTCCTGGACGTTTTTCGTCGAGCCGGTCTACAACTCAACGCATCGGAGTGCCAATTCGGCCGTCGCCAGATTACTGTCCTTGGACATCTCGTTGACGCGCACGGAGTGCAACCGGACCCAGGCAAGATCCATGCTGTTACGCACTTCCCTGTTCCGAAGTGTGTCAAAGATGTGCGGAGCTTCGTCGGCCTGTGTTCGTACTTCCGCCGTTTCGTGAAAAATTTCGCGGCAATAGCACGACCACTAACAGAGCTTTTGAAAAAAGACACCCCTTTCCAGTGGGGCGATAACGAGGCCTCTGCGTTCTCGCATCTAATCGACCTCCTCACAACGCCTCCCGTTCTGGCCCACTTCGATCCTTCTGCGCCTACCGAAGTCCGTACTGATGCCAGTGGCCACGGAATTGGCGCGGTACTGGCACAACGCCAGCGCGGCAGCGACCGTGTTATCGCTTACGCCAGCAGGCTCCTTTCACCCTCCGAGCGCAACTATTCCATCACTGAGCGTGAGTGTCTGGCCCTAGTTTGGGCGGTTGCGAAGTTCCGTCCATACTTATATGGCAGGCCCTTTTCCGTTGTCACAGACCACCACGCGCTTTGCTGGTTATGCTCACTGAAAGATCCTACAGGAAGACTTGGTCGCTGGGCCTTACGCCTCCAAGAATATTCGTATACTGTTACCTACAAATCCGGCCGACTACACAAGGATGCTGACTGCCTGTCTCGCTACCCGGTAGACGAGCCTGACGACGCCGACACTAGTAACGCCAACGGTATTTTCTCTGTGTCTGACTTCGCTAACATCGCCGATGAGCAGTACCGGGACCTATCGCTGCGAGCACTCATCGAGCGTCTGCGCTCTACACCTACCGACGCCTCCGTTCGCCGATATGTCCTCCACGGCGGCATTCTGTACCGAAGGAACTTCGTCCCTGATGGATCTGATCTTCTTGTCGTGCCAAAACATATACGACGGACTGTGCTCTTTGAGATGCATGACGCACCCACTGCAGGCCATCTTGGGGTAACCCGCACGTACGACCGCGTCCTGGCGTCACTTCTATTGGCCTGGTCTCGCTCGCTCCGTCCGACGCTATGTTGCTGCCTGTGATCCCTGCCAGCGTCGGAAAACACCTCAGGTGCTACCTGCTGGTCATCTCCAGCCGATCACCGTCCCTGTGGAACCGTTCTTTCGTGTTGGATTAGACGTCCTCGGCCCCTTTCCCACGTCATCTTCGGGGAACAAATGGGTAGCCGTCGCAACTGATTACGCCACCCGATACGCTATCACGCGGGCTCTCCCTACCAGTTGCGCCACTGACGTCGCGGACTTTCTCTTGCGTGACATTATCTTGGTTCATGGCGCCCCGCGACAGCTGCTTACTGACCGTGGTCGCAACTTCCTGTCGAAAGTTATCGCCGACATTGTGCGTTCCTGCTCCACTCAACACAAGCTGACTACCTCATACCATCCTCAAACGAATGGCCTGACGGAGCGGTTAAACCGTACCCTTACCGATATGCTGTCCAAGTACGTTTCCAAGGACCACCGCGACTGGGACATTGCCCTTCCTTACGTCACATTTGCGTACAATTCTTCCCGGCACGACACCGCCGGAATTTCTCAATTTTATTTACTGTACGGTCGCGAACCGACCTTGCCCCTTGATACGGCACTTCCTCCTGCTGCGATCTCAACAAGCGAGTATGCACGCGACGCCATCGCCCTCGCCGACCATGCACGCCAGCTTGCCCGTGCTCGACTGACGGCCTCGCAAACCACTCAGCAGCGTCAGTACAACGCCCGCCACCGTGACGTGCAGTTTTCGCCTGGTGCGCTCGTGCTCCTGTGGTCACCCTCTCGTCACATCGGGCTTTCAGAGAAGCTCCTTTCGCGATACACTGGGCCCTACCGCGTGCTGCGCCAGGTGACGCCTGTGACGTATGAAATTGAACCTGTGAGTTCGACCTCGCCGTCTACTCTGGCATCTAGTGATGTCGTGCACGTCAGTAGGCTCAAGGCCTACTACACTGCTTCAGAGTCCGGCCTTTAATCGCTCCGGGACGGCGCTTTTGCCGCCGGGGGTAGTGCTACGGAACAGTATTTGCCTTGACGAAGAGGTGAGCAGTGTGAAGACGACGTCGAAGATTAGAGGCTACTGCGGGCTGTGGCTTCTTGGCCAAGTGCGGCGCATTTCTTTGTAAATATATTTGTATATAGCTTTTCGTCTGCGTCTTCCTACGTAACAATATATTACCAATTGTCCTCTATCCTCTATCATCCAGCTGTTTTGTCGTATGCTTGACGCTATGCCTCATATAACAAGTGGCGCTCCGACGGAGCAAATGCTGGCAGCTTTTGCCGCAATTTGCACAATCACACACAAAAATAACAGCAAGAAAAAATCCGAGGACAGTGAAGCACTTTTTATGAATCGTGAATGCGAAGACATTAAGGTGCAACAGAATGCCGCTGAGTGGTCCTTGGAGTTATAAACTGCTCGCAAGCAAGCGAGCGCGTTGAGACGCTTCTCGCGTTTTCATTTGGCCTTTCCGAGGTGCAATTAGAACGCAAGCGAGAGCTTAAGGGGCCCTTTGGCGCTTTCGCGTCAAAAATCAGAATAAACGATGTTCACATAGGTGTCCAAGTTCATGGTTAGATACTTCGTGTAGACAAGCTAACAGGCAAACTTCTCAATAGATTCGCGACTAAGAATTCAAATGCTCATTTTGAGAAAAAGAAAATTCACTTCCCTTAAAGCGACACAAAAGGCAAATACTCAGTCAAGTTAAATTGATGGATTAGTGTTCGAGTATCTCTAAGGTGTCAATATTATCGCGAACAGAGCCTTAGTAATCGAGAAATTGAGGTAAATGCAGGACACAATTACAGACTCCCCCGGTACATTCAGGTACTTGGCCGATGACGAAGGCACTCCTCATATAAATTCTGTCGGTAACACTCAACCGCCAGTTATAAAAACCGTTCCGTTATTGCGTATTGCTGCGCTGGCTTTGCTGGCTCGCCAACCTCGCACAAACGGCAACGTTAAAAGACAGGCAAACATGAACGTAGCTGATGACCGCGGAAACGGGCTGTCAAAACGCTGTTGTGAGTAAGCCCGAAGGCATCAACGAGCGAATTGACCTTCGTCCCGCTGCTGGCATCAACGAGAACTAAGCCGCGAAAACACAGCGCAGGGAGTACTGTGCTACCGCCGCAGATGGGTTGTGGACTTTACGCGGAACCTCACGGTGACGCTCACGCCATAAATGCGCCTGGAGTGTCCATAGGATTGCTATCGTATAGCGGTGTAAATTCTGTCATTGATTTATTTTATTCAATTAAACTATCTACACCATTCCCAGCCATATTTTTGTGTTTTATTGGGGTAATTGAAGCATATCAAGATAAAAAAGAGAGACATTGTGCGACAATCTGACACTCATTATGTTTTCAATACATTAAAGTAGATAACTGTTTTCATTACGCATATTGGAGCCGCAGGAAATTGTACAGAAGCACACTAATGCGTCATATTTTAACGCTATAGCGTTAAGGGGTGCGCGTCGCAGACTACCCGGCGTCGGCGGCACCGTTAGAGAAATTGGTCGTTAGAGAAAAATCATACCGAACCTAGTCTTGCCAGATGGCACCGGGTGATATAGCCAAAACAGACGAATATTGCGGCCCCGAAGTAGCCAACCCTGCAGTCGGGCATCGGTAGCCTTGATGCCAAAATGTAGCCATCATTTCGGCTAGCGTAAACCGGCAAAAAATTTGCATTGGAAACAAACTGGAATCGTTTTTTTTGTATTTTCAAGTAAAAGTGTTAAATAAAATTGTATATTCCGCCCACTTCCCCATGGCGCGCTCGTTAAATCAGGCTAGGAGCGAGCAGGTGGCCGGCGTCGGCAAAAACCGCACGCAGCATTTCTAGCCAACATGATGATTATGATGATGATAGTATAGTGCTCCTCCCTTCGTAACGGGCGGACGTAGAAATTAGGTCCTAGCGCAAAACCCGGTGAACCGCACCACGCCAATGACGCCTATGTGGAAACAAACAGAAAAAGGATGCGCCAACAGCTGTTCGAACCTACCGCAAATCTTGAAACCCGCTTTTTTACGATTGTGTTATTTACTTATGTTAAATAAACTTTCAAACTTTCAAACTTTCAAACTTTCCTCATCCGAATATCCCACCACATGCGCGTTACCCAACGTACAGGTAGCCCTGCAAATACCAAACCCCACACCCAACGAGTGGAAGGCGTGCTGACTAGCTCGGACGCTCATGACCAGCAACAACTGGTGCGGCAGGCCCTGGAGACAGCAATAGCAGCAGGAACCCTGGACTGAGGGCGCCTCCCAGCACAAGCAGGAAGACATCTGCTTGTTCATTTACTTTTTTTTAATAAATGTTTTTCTTCCTCTTCCTTACGATTACATATGTTGCAGTTGCTGGGAAGCGTGAGAAGCAGTCAGGGATCTTTAAATGCTATAACGTTCCACTCTCAAAGGCGAAGCTTAAGCGACCTCGAAGTTTTTCTTCTC